>NW_026606562.1:457500-605000 GCF_029890125.1 Rhinichthys klamathensis goyatoka | reverse complement strand
TTTAAGTGCGCTTCTTTTTCACAAGTGACCCTGGGATTTGAAATGTACCTTTTTTGTTGTTTTATTTTAGAAAATAGTCTGGAAAATCAGTGTGAAAGTACAAAGCGCATCAAAACAAACTCTTGTATTTTACCAGATGTGCCAATTTAGCTCTTGTGGTTTTTAGTGGAAATATATGTCTGGATCTCGGCAGAGGGTTTGAACAGTCATAAAGGGATACTTCCTTCCTAGCGGTTTGTTGTACAGAGTTACTAGGACTTAATTGTCTATTAATCCTTTCCATTTGTCTCCAAGATCATATCAGTGTGGCACACATCTACCAAATCTTACCAATACGTTTGACTTTCGGTATAAAGCCTGGTCCACATTGCAGTCCATTCTAGCAAAGAGCAGCCCACTTAGACGGATAGACAACAGGGCCTGGTTCCCCAAAACGTTCTTATCGCTAAGTAGTTCTTAACCTATTCCTTAACCTCTCTCTTAACCTTATGGCTCGATTCCCGACACGTTCGTACGCTAAGTATATCTTCTGTAAGTCATACTTTCGTAAGGTTGGTCTGGACCATTCGTAAGCTCTCTCTTAGCGTTGTTTGAGCTCAAGACGCTAGTCGCCGCCACTGTGCAGCAGTCTTTAGAAACCAGTACAAGTCAAACTATGCTATGTTGACAATGTTGTGTCTCAACAATGATTTTATATTTTATGGACATTTTAAGACTAATAATAAAATAGGTTCGCAATGGATACAGGCCTATTTATGAAGTTGACTTTATTTGGTATCAGAACTAATATGGTGGTAATTAGCCGAGGCTATTTCGTAATGTCATTAAAGAGTTTAAATTGGCAATCACTTTTGATAGGCTAATTAAAATCTGGCAAACAATTTGGCTCTAAATGGCTAAGATCTATAAATGGGTAAGCATGGTGGTGTCTAGTAACTGACCAACTATGTCACATTTTTTCAAAACTCTACACACAATTCCCAAAACTTCACACACAAAATGCAAAATGCCTCACATCTCCTTCAAAACTGGCATAAACACATGTAAGAATGAAACATTTGCATCAAATGGCAAACATTTATTTCATAATAGTGCATTTTTGGATATACCTTGTAAACATTGTTTTTCTAAATCTAAAGCTCTTTGGTCATTCTTACACTTATATCTACATTTCAATACAATGTTCTACAGTGAAAGTAATCTTCTGAGAGGGGTAACAAGTACACTGTAATCACCAATGCAATGTAGAAACAGAAAATATCTATTAGGCCAAACATTACTGTTGTATACAGTAGCATACAACAAATCCATAAACATATGTAAACCAAAAGTATATTCTTTATAATACAGTAAAGAACACAATTGAGTGTGGGGGGTCTCTGTGTTGGCATCCATTGTTCAAACAGGTAATCTGACCTTTGACCTATTATAGGCTTGTACTAGAGTAAAGCAGTGATTGGTTAGTGATCAGTAAAGCAATTAGTGTTTTGCACATATGAGGAGTGTGTGTGTGACCTGGTGAATAAGTGTAGCATTTCTATTGGTTGAGTTTGGAAAAGGAAAGCAAGTAAATTCCTGCTAGATTTTTGTGTTTTAGGTAGAGAATTGTATGTAGTGTTTTGAAAAAGTGTTTTATGCAATTGAAAACTAAGTCAAAGGCTGAGAAATAGCTTATGGTTTTGTAGATTTGGTGTGTAGGTTTGCACTTTGAGTGAGAGGTTTCAGGGCCGGAGTGGGACTCATTTTCAGCCCTGGAGTTTCATGCCTTAGACCGGCCCACTTTAGTTCCCGACTGTCTATATTAAAATAATGTAATTAAAACCTCAGTATTTAAGTCTGCAATTGTGCACTCTTCTGTACAGCCTTATAATTCATTGTATTTTTCAAAAACATAATTTTCTATTCAGTGCAAAAGCCGTACACAGGGTTTTATAAATACAGAGGTCCCAAAAGTGATCTTGCTCGGGGGCATATTATTTTTCCACTGTCATTGTCAAAGAACTGTACCGTATATCTGTGTTAAATGGGAATCCATTGCAATAAAGTTATTCTCATTCTGGGCACAGTATTGCTTTACCTGCTCTCCTCTCTCATCTCCATCTCCTTCTCTCAGTCTCTTTATCTTTACCTGTAAATATCCCCTTCCCGAAGCTGAGCTTTGATTGATATACAGTCTTTGCAAACTGATTATTTGTCGGTCGTTTAAAACTTCTATCGTAAAACAGCTGTTTAGTTTTGCCACTTGCATCTTATCTCGTGAAGCGTCGCGTTTGGATTCGCGCGCGGCTCGCGCTTCTGTGAACATAAATCCTGCTTGGATCGGTCATCTCAAACATTTTGACATATCACAATTTGATCATTTAATTAATATATTTTACTGATAACTTAAACTATGTTAAAATAAATATTACTGGAATAATTTGAGGAATGTTTCATTTGCATGTAACGTGTTGTCTTTCTTAACGCCGTAATACACCTTCGCACGAAGTGGAAAATCGATTCCTGAGCAATCGATGCCAGCTAATTAAGCATCTTCACTTGGGACAGCGCCTTTGTAACGTCGAACGTAAGAGCCAGCGTGTTAAGAAGCTTCCTAAGGGACACTTCGGGGAGCACACTTAGGAACTTAAACAACTTAGATATATCTTTCGAGTCTTCTTAGCGCGCTAGGAGTGAGCGTTATCGGGGAACCGGGCCCTGATTATTTAGTTTTTACAGTTTGTGTCATTTAGGGGTGAGTAAATCTGACTAAATGTGGCTAAATGTGGTGATAAACCATTAATATTCAGATCTATAAATAAATGTTTATACACACATTATATATTATAAGTTGTGCTTTTTAAATTTCACAATCAAAATTCTTATGGATTCATGCAGAAATCCAGGAAATCCCAAAGTATTGAGAACTTTAGTGTAAGAGTGTTTAGAAGACAAAAACGTACTAAAATTAGAAACGTTTTTCCTTTGCGGTTTTGAAAAGTTTCTTGTACAGGTGACAACATTTTTAAGATGACTAAAAACGCTGTATTACTTATGCCAGGCCAGTAAGTGGTGATGTCACTTTGTAAAAAAACAGTACGCACCTATAGACTTAATACACATGCGCATGACGTCACCGGTTTTACAAATTCACGTTTTTGTAGTTTACACAGAAATGAAAATGGTGTCTGTGTGCAGGCCGAGAGCCTTGGGAACGGAGCGTCACCTGTGCGCCGCACCGGCCTCGAGTCCCACGGAGGAGCTCCGGAAGGATAAAAGCAGGAGTGACGAGATGTGCAAGATGAGAGAGGACCAGGCCTGGACTATTTATATTGGTGTTTGTATTATGTTTATATGTGGTCCGTGAGGGGCTGCAGCTTTACTGTTGTTTTGTTGTTTGTTTATTTTGAGATTAAAGTTTCTTGAACGTTCGCCTGTTCCCGCCTCCTTCAACAAATCTCGCTACAGTATCGTTTTCAGGCCCCCAAAACAACGTTGTTCTGCAAATGAAGGGGCAAAACGCATGCGATTTTTCAGGTTTTTAGTCAAAAACTGTCATGTAAACGGCCAGTAAGTTTATGTAAAAATTACTATTTTAACAATGTTATTTTATTAAATAAACTTATATCTCACCTAAATTCACCCCTCTGATTGACAGGCGATCTGACCAATCATAAGAATCAGCCATTTTGTCCAACAAACAAAGTTAGCAGATTAACGTTGGTGGACTTGAACTTTAAAAACTGTGTATTGACGTCTTTCTGCAGTTGAAACAACATACCTCCTGATGTTCATTCATGTTTTTTTAAGTTGTGAAATTTTAAGTTGTGATATTAAAAATAATAATAAAATGTACATATGAGTGTTTTTTAATGGAATTTTGAAACGTCTTTATGGCTCATAGACATATTTTCCCCCTTATTCCCTTCAGCGCTCCCCATTTAACAAAGAGCAAAGTTTACAGCCGGCGCTCGGCTTGTTTGGGGTCTTTTGTTCTGTTTTCTGTCAGCTGTTTTCCATGTACCTGTTTGAGCTGAACTTGACACGCAGCTGCACAATGAATCATACAGGACGCACTCTGTACTAATGTGCAACAATTGTATAAATCCAGATATGAGCACGCCAGGGAAGGTCTGGCGTTTGCTCCAGCTCAACATGTAGGAAACGTCTCGGGTTATGACTATAACCCTTGTTCCCTGAGAAGGGAACGAGACACTGCGTCGAGAATCGACACTTTGGGGACGCTCCCTAAGCGTGCACCTCTGAAGTATGAATGAAACTAATCCAATCCTGATTGGTGTTGCGTCGTGACGTAACATGTGACGGCATACCCGGAAGTATAAAAGTGACGCTGTCATAACACACACTTGCCTCGCGATTAAGCAAGACGCTCCAAGGCCTCAAGGGGCGTGGCAGAACGACGCAGTGTCTCGTTCCCTTCTCAGGGAGCAAGGGTTATAGTCATAACCTGAGACGTTCCCTTTCGAGGGAACTCTACACTGCGTCGAGAATCGACACTTTGGGGAACGAGTGCCCACTAGGCCACGCACCGAATAGGCCTGTCCCGGAGTGAAACTGTTTAGGCACTCAGCAAGGACTGAGCACGTGTGTGCCAGGCGTACTAGGAAGGTGGAGACTGTGGAACCTAATAAAAGTATGTGGAGTAGCCCAACCGGCTGCCTCACAGATCTCCTGTAGAGGAACTCCCGAAAGAAGGGCCCTAGAAGAAGCCATGCTTCTAGTTGAGTGAGCCCTCACGGTTAAAGGTGAAGGCAAATCGCGCACCTCTTAAGCCTCAGTAATAGCCTGAACAATCCAATTACTAATAGTTGGATGCCTGGAGCCCCTTCTTAGGTGACCCAAAACATACTAATAATTGGTCCAACCTTCTCCAAGAAGAGGACCTCTCAAGGTACACGCTCAAAGCTCTGACGGGGCAAAGCAAATTAAGCTTCTCTTCTTCTGCCGACACATGAGGTGGAGGATGGAATGCCTGAAGAACTGTAGACCGAGCCGTATTCGATACTTTAGGCACGTAGCCCGGACTCGGGTGCAAAAAAGCTTTACTCTGCCAGGGGCAAACTCCAAGCAAGCTGGTGTACCAGGGCTTGGAGATCTCCCACCCTCTTAACCCTCTGGGGACCAGAGTGTTTTTGGGGCCCTTGGGATGTTTTGACATGCACTGACATTTGTGCTTTTTTCAGTTATTTATAAACATGTTAATGGCAAAGGTGTAAATTCACTCTATATAGCACAAACTTGGCTACCATGAGATCTGAGCAACATGTATGTACATGTTTGTATTTTTAATAGAATAATGTTTATGCGTGGTTATTGAAAAAAATAAAAACGAAAGTTGCTGAAATAAGACCACAAAACACATATTGATTATTTCTTCACAAGACTTTTGAAAATTGTATCACATAGCCTAGAATATTTGCTCCAAAACTATGTGAGAATCATCCTGACTACTCATTCAGATAAGTCAATAAAGTCTTTTACATTTTTAATGACGTGTTTTGTTTGAGAAAGCTTTATGCAGGAGGCGTGATCTCTCATTAATATGTGTGGCATTCCACACCTGAGAAAGACAAAGACCCTCCCCATAATGGCCCTATTAGGTGCTATCAGGCCATATCATTACAGGAGCCTTGCACAAAGAATGAGGAGATTTAAAAAAGAAGTTTGGATTTATATAAGGAAAACACAGGGTGCATACGTCTGGACACTTCTATCACACACCCTTCACCATATAGACATGGTTTTATTTCAGTTCAAAGTTCAAAGTTAGAGTTGGAAACATCTTGAAAAGAAAATTGTCTTTCTCCATAAATGTCTTAGTTTGATCATACATATTTCAAAGTTGAGGATTCATTATTTTGATATAGCTTGAACAAACACTATAACATCTTAGTTGATTAGTTTATTGACAAAACATACTATATATTTAACATATGAGCAGAAACTCCTAAAAAAAGCTTATTTGATGTCTATTTTAGAGTAAAAACTTTATCCAAAATGAGTCAACGAAATGTTGTCTGTTATTTAGTCTGTAACAGTGCGTATCTGTGCGTTCATTCATTCATTCATTCACACACACACACACACACACACATGATTCACATTTAACAGTATGCTATTTTTCCGTTTACAGATACTACGTTATTCTATATCGCGATTAGAACAAAGCACTTGCAAAAAACACTTACTTCTCAGCTGAATCTGTTCATCCTCGAAGTGAAAATAAACCCAGTGGTAAATGTCCCAGGATTGTTCCTCATATAGCCGCGCAAGACGACAGTAGATTAATCTGACTAAAAAATAATGTGTGTTTTCAGAGTTTATGGGCGTTAACGCGTCTCAATGTGTTGCTTCACATATTTGCGTTTGAATAGCGCGTGCTCTCCGTGGGCGTGTCACATTACCAGAGATAATCAGCTGAGAGAACGATAATGAGACGGGCTGACACGTCTCTCTTTTTATATAGATGACATAAACGGAGAATAATAATTTTAGTTTTGAATCGGATCATTTAAAAGTACAAACTCAAATGATTTAAAAGATATATTGCTTATGGCTGGGTGAATAGTATTAGCTGAGTTGTGTTGAAGATTAGAGACGTGCTCCAGAAAAAAGTTCACGGTGACCGAGAGGCAGAACGCACACCCTGTTTGTTTTCTTTATTTTACAAAAGCACAATATTTTATTTCGATTGTATGTGGGCACATAAAAAAGTAGACATTTAACAGATTATTTTCTCATATTTCTTAACTCTATATGAACAGAAATGATGGTAGTACTTTAAGTCTATTTTTCTGCTATGTGAAAAAAACGAGCGAAACGCGCCGGCGCGTTTCTGGTCCCCAGAGGGTTAAGTGAGGTAATAGCTAAGAGAAAAACCATTTTCAGCGTTAAGTCCTTAGGCGAAGCCGACTGTAGAGTTTCGAAGGGGGCCAGGGACAACCCTTCCAGAACTGGTTGCCAGTCTCATCCTCCAAGTACCACGGAGAAAACGAATGACCAACTGGTGTCTCCCCAGAGGCCCATCACTTAAAGGTGAGTGGAAAGCCGCAATGGCAGCCACGTACACCTTAAGCGTGGAAGGGGAGAGACCCGCAGAGAAATGATCTTGAAGGAACTCCAGAACTGAAGCCACCGGGCAGTTAACTGGGTCCAACTCATGTTCTCTACACCAAGTGAAAACACATTCCACTTGAGGCCATATAATCTCCTAGTAGATGGAACCCTAGAGCTAAGTATGGTTCCAACTACTCCAGCTGATAGACCAGCATCTAGGTACTGAACCCCCTCAGAGGCCAGACCCACAGCTTCCACAACTCTGGGTGAGGGTGGAAGATTGTGCCCTCCGCCTGGGACAACAGATCCCTCCTCAGAGGAATCTGCCATGGCGGAGCTATCAGGAGTGATATTATGTCTGAAAACCATACTCGGGTCGGCCACCTCGGGGCAACCAGAAGTAGACTGATGCCCTCTTGACGGACCCTCTCCAGGACTCCCGGGAGCAGAGCGATCGGGGGAAGTGCGTACAGGCGAAGGCTCGGCCAGGCCTGTACCATGGCATCCAACAGTGTTGGGAACGTTACTTTAAAAAAGTAATTAGTTATAGTTACTCACTACTTGTTCCAAAAAGTAACTGAGTTAGTAACTGAATTACTCTATAATAAAAGTAACTCGTTACCAGGGAAAGTAACTATTTGCGTTACTGTTAAAAAAAAAAGTTGCTATATGTCAAAGAATTTTGATTTTTTTTAGCAGTTTTCACAAGTCAGTTGAAATGAGTAGAACAGACAGGTGTTTGTACATAACTTTCTATATTTATTGCACGTCGACACGACAGACAGCAAGAGGTTTATCCTGCACTTCACTTCACTGCACTTATTAACCCACCTCCATAGCTGTGTGAGCCAGGGGTGCGTTCGGATTACACAGTTAATTCAATCAATACATAGTAACGCACAAAAACGCACTCGCGATTTTGTCACGAGTCATTTTGTACCCACCAGTTTTAGAAACAAATAAATAAAACATCTCCAGTTAACTATCAGAGCATTCATTTAGTTCGCTATTAAATAAGAGATGTTTTGGTTTTGACCTCAAGCTGAGCGCTCGTTGCCGCAGCTGCATTTGTTCTCTTGTGGCGCGCGCGCAGTATTCACTCGGACGCGCTCTTCAATCTATCGCCGTTGTGGAGAGACTATTCATTCCGGTAAAATCACAAAATTTAATGCACTCAACCGTCCCGTGTCTCTGCTTGATATAGACTGTAACCACTGATGAACATATTCAGTTTTGATGAGAGAAAAAAAAAACCTATTCGAGCGTGGATTAGAAACTGTAACCTCTGACACGCTTGGCAAAAGTTCTACCACTAGACCATTCAAGAACTGAGCAGAGAGGCTCCACAGTTTGTAGGCTGCCCAGCATTTCTGAAAATGCACTTCCGAATGCATCTCTGTCTGTCCCCAGCACATTTCAAACCAAACCGACGCCCGTGGTAACGCATCGCATTTAACGTCCAGTAACGTTAACGGCGTTGTAACGACGGGAAAAGTAATTAGTTAGATTACCCCGTTACTGAAAAAATAACGTCGTTACCTAACGCCGTTCTTTTAAACGGCGTTATTCCAAACACTGGCATCCAACCCCAGTGGGGCTGGATGTGTGAGGGAGAACCAAAGTGGACAGTGGGACGTCTCTCGAGACGCAAACAGATCCACTTCCAATGGTCCAAACCTCTCCCATACTGACTTCACCACATCTGGATGAAGTCTAAATTCCCCGGGCCTCAGCCCCTGCCTCGACAGGATGTCTGCTCCCTGATTCTGAACCCCCGGAATATACATTGCTCTGATAGAGAGTATTTTCCCCTGGGACCAAAGAATGATCTGATGCGCCAGTCTGCACAGAGGGCGCGATCTGAGTCCCCCTTGTCGGTTCAGATAAGCTACCACAGACGTATTGTCTGATCGTACTAAGACATGGTAACCATTGATGTCTGGGAGGAAGCTCCTCAAAGCCCTGAACACAGCCATCATCTCTAGACAGTTTATGCGCCAAGAATGATGATGGTCCTGCCACAGACCCCTGGCAAAGCGGCCGTCCATGACCGCGCCCCAACCAGTGAGGGAGGCGACTGTCGAAACGGTTTTCCGGCGACATGACGCTCCCAGCACTGGCCTGTGGGATAGGAACTAAGGTTTCTTCCAAATTACCAGAGAACGAAGGCATCTGCGCGTAACTCTGACTATACGGAACAGATTACCCTTGAGGGAAAAAACCCTTGGCTCTCAGCCACCACTGAAGGGGGCCTCATGTGTAGAAGGCCCAAATGTATAATGTTGGATGCCGCTATCATGAGGCCCTTTGAAACTGCTTTACAGTGATGGCCTGGCCTAGCTTTATCCCGGACACCATGGCCAGGATGGATTCGATACGAGCGGGAGACATACGTGCCTGCATTGTGACCGAATTCCATTTCATGCCCAGAAGAGCAGTCTTCTGAGCTGGTTCCAACACATTTTTCTTAGTGTTGAGTCTCAACCCCCGATTCTAATTTTGACCAAGGACGACATCTCAATGCCGAACTGCCATTCCTCGAGACTGAGTCGCATCCATAAACCTACACATGAACATGCGGGGAGAGAGTGCTAGGCCGAACGGAAGAACCTGATCTAAGAGAACAAGCCTCTCGAGACTGGCCTCTGGTGGTTTCCGAGCACCCTTCTCGACTGCCTGAAGCGGAAGACCAGCAGGCTGTAGTCGATACGGTTTTCGTAACCATAACTGATGCTCGTTTTTTATTTTTCGAGGAAAAACGACTCATAGTGCGTTCGGTGGAAAATGATGCGGCCCAAAGCGTCATAGACGGCGGGCAATACACATCGTTTCCGGGCCCCGCTGCAAGAACCACATCCGATTCCAGCCTCTCGAGACTGGTCTCTGGTGGTTTCCGAGCACCCTTCTCGACTGCCTGAAGCGGAAGACCGGCAGGCTGTAGTCGATACGGTTTTCGTGACCATAACTGATGCTCGTCTTTTATTTTTCGAGGACAGACGACGCAGAGTGCGTTCCCTGGAAAATGATGCGGCCCAAAGTGTCATAGACGGCGGGCAATACACATCGTTTCCGGGCCCCGCTGCAAGAACAACATCGGTTGCCCTGCAACTGAGTGGACAGCCCCAACATTTAGATCTACCATGCCAAACCAGTCCTCGGATCTGATTTGGTTTCCGATAATGGAAATTGTAAGAATTTTGAACCTGGATCTCCTCAAAGAACAAGTCAATAGCCTTAGATCTAAAATTGGCCTCAGTCCAACATCCTCCTTTGGAACTAAAAAGTACCGGCTGTAACACCTGGACGTTCTATCTGGTAGGGGAACACTCTCTATGGCCCCTTAACTCCAGTAGAGTCTGTACCTCTTGTTCCATAATCCGAGCCTGTTCTGGAACCCCTGCGGTCGGTACGACCCCAACAAAGCTGGGAGGTCGGTAACCGAACTGCAGTCCGTACCCATATTTAAAAATATTCAGGACCCATATAGATAATTGGAAGGCGTTGCCATTCTACAAAATCTACTAAGGGAACCAGCCCCTTGGGACCGGCCTCGGGTGTTTCTCGAGCACTATTCTCGACTTCCTGAAGCAGATGACCGGCAGGAAAAAGTCTAGAAAAATTGTGACCATAGTCGGTGCCCGGTTGCAAGCTCTTGGGGTGAACGCCACGGTGTGCGTTCGCTGGAAATCGATGTAGCCCGAAACGTTCAAAAACGGCGGGACAACATATATAGTTTTATATATATATATATATATATATATATTTATTTATATATATATATATTTATTTTATTTATTTATTCATAAACCTGTCGACGATTGAAGTTACAGCGTCGGAGAACAGGCCAGAAGGTGATAGCGGAGCGTTCAGCAGAAAATATTTGTCTTCCCTCTTTTATACCAGACAAATTAACCCACTGATGTCTCTCAACCATCATAACTGCTACAATAAGCTATGGTACGTTTAGTGCCATTATATGCCTGTAAAATCGTCTTAGAGTACAGGAACACACCAGCCTGACCAACCGCCATATAAGCCCAGCCAACCAGTGCAGAGGTGTCCCTGCACGATTTTTGGGCAGCGCCGCGACTTAAAGCGAAGATGCCACATCAGGAGAAAGATAGTTCTCACTAAGCTTCCTCCATTTACAGCTTCTTGCCATAACCCGCCCATCTCACACCCACCTCTTCAAATAATCATTTAGTGAATGTGATCAGATTTGAAAAAGAGTGGGGTTTTTTCCCAGGAGAGTTCCTATCTCTTTATTTGTAAGATTGGGGAAAAACAGTTAGCCCGGCGCTGAGGTTGTGACCTGTGCTGCAGGAAACGCTCATCAAGCTTGCTTTTACTTGCGTTCCTTGCTCATCATGTGGCCAGCTAATGTTAAGTCTGGCCACAGCACGAGTCACAACCTCTACCAGTTCCTCATAGCTTTGGCCGTGAACTGGCGCGCCCAAATCACGGTCATCCGCATCAATACTGAGCACATCCACTTCCCTGGAAGCAGAGAGCTCAAGCATTGGGACCTGATCGTGGGCAGGAGAAGCCGCGATGCGGGCTCCTGTACCACTCTCAGGGGCTACGGGATCCTCAGTCGAAGAATGAGAAAGTGCCGCAGCAGTCTCATTCTCATCTGTAAGATCCCGCTGCGAACCCCGCGATCTCAATCGGCGCGCCGCCTTAACGGACGCGGGACCAGAACCGTGGGGAACGCGAGCCTGACCGTGCTCATCAAAGCACGCCAGCCGGGAGCGCAGCACTCTAATAGGAAGTGCTTCACAGTCTGCACAAACAGCTCCCTCAAGAGCTGCTTGTGCATGCTGCGCTCCCAAACAATTCACACACAAAGCATGTGTGTCCCCACCCGTAATAAAACGAGGGCAAGGATGCACACATCTTTTAAATTGTTCGCTGGCCATTCTGATCAACTGATTGACAAACAACACCAAATAAGACAGACAGTTTCAACACAGAGCGCTTGCTGAAGAGCGAAAGTTAGTGTGTGTTATGACAGCGTCACTTTTATACTTCCGCGTATGCCGTCACATGTTACGTCACGACGCAACACCAATCAGGATTGGATTAGTTTCATTCATACTTCAGAGGCGCACGCTTAGGGAGCGTCCCCAAAGTGTCGATTCTCGACGCAGTGTAGAGTTTCCTCGAAAGGGAACATAAGTTGATTTTTAACCTAGTTCAGAGCTGCCAACTTTTGAGTTTAGCTTGGCGTGAGACTTGTCCAAGGGGGTAATCCATCGACCGGAAGTTGAAGCCGGCCGGGTGCCGCCATCTTGTAGCAGAACTTCACTTGCGTTAGCATTTTCATTGACTCCCATTCATTTTGGCGTCACTTTGACAGCGAATAACTTTACATCTGAGGCGTTTAAAGACTCCATTTGTCCATTATTTATTTCTAAAGAAACACGACAATGTATAAAGGGCTCCATTACCTTCTATGTTACATTATGGCCCCGTAGAAACAGATTTAGTAAAAATAGGCTAACGATTGCGCCATAACCACTCGACTCTCTGTCGCGCTGTACAGAAATTACCGTACAGACAGGAGGAGAAGCTCGCAGGCAATCGGGGGGACGTCCCGTCAAGGGAGAAGCCCATAGATAATGAGTCCATAAAAGCAATGGAATACTTACTCCTGCTCACTCACGCCAAAGAACTCTTTGCTCAAGTTCCCCGTCTCTGCAAGATTAACGTTGGCAATTTTCACGCACAGCTACTAGAAGAGTAACGTCTGTCAGACAGGTTGCTCACGTCATCAAGCTTAGTTTGAGTCGGTTTGAGTCTGCGCGTCAGGAACGGAAGTGCTCAAAAATCGCTAAAAATGGGCTTCAACTGTCTCAACTGAGTTCCAATGAGATGGCTCTGTCCACTTCTTATACTGTCTATGGACTTGTCCAACGGGTTTAAACATCTGTCTCGCATGCACGCTCGCTCTAGATTACAGGATATTTTAACTAATTTGCGGTAAAACTAGTCGATCACGAATGGCTCAACTGGTAGATCTATAGATAAACTTATCTTTCAGGCATTTGACCGACCGGGTTGACACTTCAGCGTGAGAAATCGGGGGTGTGGCGTGAGAGCATGAGAATTGGCTCAATTGCGTGAGTCTCACGCTGAATGCGTGAGAGTTGGCAGCCCTGCCTAGCTAAAGGCTACTGGGTATTTTAAAAAGTCTTAAAATTGTTCCCACCAAAATGAGAAATACATTGAAACAACAAATAGCACTTATGTTGCATTCAAAACTAATTCAAATGAATAATTTAGCAAATTTTTGTGTGTGTTGTGTATTTTGATGCTTATTAGAGTATCATGTCATTAGCTATGCAACATGCTAGCATCAAAACAAAAGGCCAGATATTGGCTAGTTAGCATCTTTCTCCATTGACGGCCATTCAAAAGTAGACGTGTTTTAAGTACAGTTTAACAAATTGTAAGTATTTCATTATTGAAGATGTTTTACCAGTGTGTGTTTAATGCATGTGAGAACTGTTTAGCATATTTCTAGCTACGTAGCACATTTCCAGTTCAGTCACTGATGAGTTTATAGTTGGGTTTCAGAAGGTTGTTGTCCATTAGACAGTAAGTCAGCTGACAAGGTTTTGAAACAGAATGATTACTTTAGAATACGGTTCCTTCGTTAATGAATAACTACACAAGAACCAATGAGTAACACAATATTAACAATCTAGTAAGTTAACTACTATTAACTAACAAGAAATTCTGATTAACAAATTAGTAAGTAATAGCGCACAGATGAAAGTGGTAGTTCACTATTAACTAATCAATAACTACTTTTTTTTAATGCTTCCCAGAGAACTACTGTAAGAATCATGGTAACTAACTAGTAATGACTCAAGTGTTACTACATACTTCTAAAGGAATGACTAATTATTTGGATCCGTATTCTAAAGTGAAGATCACGGTAACTAACTAGTAATTACTCAAGTGTTACTATACTTCTAAAGGAATTACTAATTCTTTTAAGCTTTTGAGGTTTTTGGTGAAGTTTTAGATAGTAATTCCCATAGAAGTATGTAGTAACACTTGAGTAATTACTAGTTAGTTATCATGATTCTTACATGAAAAGCCAATCCTAAAGTGTAGAATCTTCTAATCCTTCACAAGATATTTGCACACACGTATGAGGTAGGAGACATTAATCAAATCTTTTTTTTTTTTTTTGAGGTATAGGTTAAATAATAAAATCACTGTATATGGTATTTGGATGGTCAATAACTCAATATGTTCCAGCCGTCACCGTGACTCTGGCCAATTTTCTGGCATTCCTCTGGACTGGCATTGAATCACTACAGGACAAGTAAGGTCCCTACAACTGCATTTAAAAAGCCATTTCTTTAAAATTATTCAGTTGATAAATAGTTCTCTAGGAGAGAGAATAGGCTAATTATTTCCCAAATCATAAGTCTGCTATGCTATTACATATTGATAAACCTTGTGTATTTGTTTACAGCAGTTATTAATGTTAATGTAGTGCTAGTCATTCGTCTTGCATTAGTTATTGATTAGTTTTGCATGAACTATTAATCTTCTTCAGTAGTTCTCTGGGAAGCATAAAAAAAAAGTAGTTATCAATTAATTAATAGTGAACTACCACTTTCATCTGTGCGCTGTTATTTACTAATTCGTTAGTCAGAATTTCTTGTTAGTTAATAGTAGTTACTAGATTGTTAATATTGTGTTACTCATTTGTTCCTGTGTAGTTATTCATTAACGAAGGAACCGTATTCTAAAGTGTTACCACGTAGCACATTTCCAGTTCAGTCACTGATGAGTTTATAGTTGGGTTTCAGAAGGTTGTTGTCCATTAGACAGTAAGTCAGCTGACAAGGTTTTGAAACAGAATGATTATTTCCGTTCTGTGCTAAATGTCAACGTTGTATTGTGGTATTTTACTTTCCAACATCAATGCTAGATCCAAGTGGATAGTGAATTTTGAGATGTTGAGTTTGGGTGGAGTGCAATCATGTTTTTGCTTAAAGCAGAAGCAGCGTCCATTTTTCCAGTCGCCTATGAATCACTCTCTTTAGCTACGTTTGATAACAAAAATCGAGATGGCAAGCAATATCGGTTCCTTTGGAAATGTAAAATCAAGCGGCCAAATTTGGACCTCCATTACATATTGTTTAATCGCAATTGTCTAAATCTAAACCAGCTCTTTCTCCACAAATAATTTAGAGACTTGGAGATATCTAACCTCAGGTCAGAGCTATAAAACGGTGTTGGGAAACTTTTATACAAAAGGACATCTACGAGCACAGGCAAACATCATTTATCATTTATGTATTATGTCGTTTTTGCCTACAGGAATAGTTCACCCAAAAATGATCATTTGTACTCACCCTCATGTCGTTCCAAACCCGTATGACTTTCTTTCTTCCATGGAACAGAAAAGGCTTATTGGAATCTCCATAGTGCTTATTACATATAATGAAACTGAATGGGAATGAAACACACCAAGGAAGTAATATGATTATTTGATATGACAATACTGCATGTCTTTTGAGGTCATACGATAGCTTGTCCAATATTTGCTAAAAAGCTTCCAATCCGCGGTAATCTCACAAATCTCGTCCGCATTCAAATTAAAATATGCCGAGTTGATGCGTTGCAAAGATTTTGCAGCCAATAACAATTAAAATTTTGATCAGTATCACTTAATTGTAATCCGTCCACTATAGGCACGTTTGCAGAACCCAAGTGCAGGTTATTAAATATCAAAATAAAGACTTGACTTGACTTCATAAACTGTTCTTGACAGAAAGTTATGGTGCCGCTATTGAAAAATTAAAGTCCCCCTGTGGTGAAAATCAAGCTTCTAATGTTGTTTATATGTCTATGTGGTGTTTTTAATATGCTTTAAAACAAACCATGTGCAAATTAATTATTATGCATCAGTGTTTTCTCCTTAAAACTGCAGTGAACCAAAGACAGTCTCGAAAACACGGTTTGAAATCGCTGGTGTTTCTGACGCCACAAACTAGCTTGTAACCAATCAGATAAACGTGTGATCGTCAACCAGTGGATCTCTGAGCCGAGTGAGTGAGTGGAGGCGCGGCTCATTTGCATATTCATAGAACCGTGTATACTAAATGAGGCAAGGTTGTCGAGTTACATTCAAGCTATTTTAAGGCATGAAGACATTCAGAAAAAAAAAAAAAAGTTTAAATATGTAATTTTGGTCATCAAAGTCATCTTGACTACAGGGGGACTTTACATTTTTAGTACTTTTTTGTAAGACTTTTAAAGCTCAATCTCAAAGGCCACTTTGACATTTTCCCTGAACTTCTAATTGCGGCCAATTAAAGCAATAAGCCCCGTGAAGCCGTGATTTACAGTGAATTTAGAACAGCTAAGGGGGTTAACAACGCCCCTAAATTCTGAATTCACTGTAAAACACGGCTCCAAGGTAGCCTGGCTAACGCCAGACCCAATTCTCGTTGAGACTTGGGTCTGGGAACCACATGTTCATTTTCTCGTATTTGAGGCGTGGTTTACGAATGCCCAGAGCCGTTTATTGGGTGCTAAGAATGTCTATCAAATGCGCCTGTACGTAGCTCATAGCCAATCGCTTCAATTATACCAGATGACGTATGTAGAGCGACAGAAATGAGACGAGGGAGACGACGATGGCCGATGGGTCAGAGATTTATGTGTAGCCTACACGATGGCGTGTATCTAACGGCCGTTTCACACCGCATGCGTGAGCGGCGCGTATTTTTTTCGGCGTGCATGTTAATCAATGAGTGCATTCACACCGGGAGCAGCGCGTGAGCGTCGAGCAGGAGCGGCGCGTGAGCAGCAGTGAAGCGGGGGTTTCGAATCTGTTTTTTGCTGCATTGCTCACGCTAAATTAAAGTGAAAGCACACTTTTGATGGACAAAAATAAATGTGATTTCACACAAAAATTGCCACAAAAAGTTTTAACAAGAACTTGAGTAGGCAAATAAAAGAAAATAAAGACTCTAAAATATTTATAGAAGATTTACCCGGTAAAAACTTGTTTTTAATTATTCAGTTTGGGTGAAAGTTGTGTATTATATAAATAAAAAAAACTAAAGTAAACTAGCCAGAAAATATTATATATAAACGTTCTTTTAGTTCATGTAACGTTAACACACAGACAGCTACAGGCTAGCACAACCCAAATCAAACCCGAGTGTGTGGTTTATTTGTGTGTTTTGTTTTTTATCCGCGGAGTTGCGGTCTTGTAAACATCGAAAGTATGACTGAAACTAATAGATTGGAGCCATTTTCTGGGTTGTTTTGTTGTTTTACATTTCACTTATATGCGAATGTTGTACACCTCCCCATTACACAATTTCAAGACTATCAATGTTATAAAATGACCAACTTCTAAAAACAAATGTATAGTTGTCTTTGTAAAGAATTGCTCGCTTATATATAATGCCGAAGTCATATTTCAATGTCTTTGGAAAACAAGAAAAAACACAAAATGACTTAAGCAATTATGCTATGAGGCTAACGATATGTAGCTTTGGAGCCGCTGCTGTGACACTGTCTACAAACGCTTCCAGTGTGAATACTCTCGCGCGTCTGCAGCTGCAGTGACGATGTAGTTACGCTGACGCGCTGCTCAAGTGCCGCTCACGCTTGCGGTGTGAAACCCATGTGTGAAGCGGCCGTAAGGCTGCATCGAAAGGTAACTTCGCGTCTACTGCCATGTTTGATCCATAGGTATAAACAAACTGCTTCGGTGTGTCGCATAGACGTCGTCATCGTCTTGCTGCTCCCTCCCCGTTCTGTGATTGGTTCCCTAAATGAGGCGAAAATTTGGTCCATGGTATCCTTACTGCCTTTCAGCGTGAATAAAATCGCGCTGCGGGAAGGCAGTATGGGGAAACCCAGACTAGCTCCAAGGGGCTTATTGCTTTTAAAAAAGGGTTACTCCATAAAAGTATTCATTTTAATATTTATTTTATTCATAAAATAAACACCAGGCAGCAACAAAAAAATCTAACGGTATAACACATTTATTCCTCCGCCAAGCAATGTAGTTCCAAAGAGGTTGCTAAGCAACACATGCAGAAACACAGCATCACGAACGGCAGTCGCGCATGTAACACTAATGTAATGCGCTCACAGGTGTGTGTGTGTAACACTAATGTAATGCGGTCACAGGTGTGTGTGTGTGTGTGTGTGTGTGTGTGTAACACTAATGTAATGCGGTCACAGGTGTGTGTGTGTGTGTGTGTGTAACACTAATGTAATGCGGTCACAGGTGTGTGTGTGTGTGTGTGTGTGTGTGTGTGTGTAACACTAATGTAATGCGCTCACAGGTGTGTGTGTGTGTAACACTAATGTTATGCGCTCACAGGTGTGTGTGTGTGTGTGTGTGTGGAGTTATTTACAACGGCTTCAAAAGCGGCTCAACCAATCAGAATCAAGGACCGGAACTATCCGTTTCATAAAACAGTTTAACTTTTAGTCTGTTCTTGACACACAGTCATCTTATCGCTAAATCGAGAAATGTGAAATTTGATTACTTTTATAGTACTTTTGCATCATTTTTGAATTATCAAATTATTGATAATTCAATTATTATTATCACTTTCATTGTGTGGGAAAAAAGCACCTTCAAGATTTCCCTGAACTTCTAACTTTGGATTTTGAAGATTTTGCGGCTAATAACAGTTAAAATGTTGGTCTGTTCTTGACACAAAGTTTATCTTATCGATAAGAAGACTTAAACTCGACTTCTGTAAGACTTTTGAAGCTCAACCTCATTCACTGTCACTGTGTGGGAAAAAAAAAGCACCTTTGAGATTTTCCTGAACTTCTCCCTTTGTGTCTGACGGAACATCACATGGGTAAATTGATGACATAATTTTCATTTTTGGACAAACTTTTCCATTAACACTTACCAAACCCTCACTCAGGCTTGCGTAATGCAGTGCTTTAGGTAACACAAAAGAAAACTCTTTTTTTTTTTATTTTTTTTTTTTATGACTAATTAGGAGTTACTTTGAATCACAGTCACAGACGTGAAGGGTTTTCCTGGGCATCCTTCATGCGACGGCCACTTCCAGGCCGCCCAGTGTCCGCCCCCTCCACAATCTCTCCCCAACAGCTTGCTGGTAATCCCGGCCAGCTATTCAAAGGGCTTTTGCTTGTGAGATAACACAGACTGCCTAAACGTTTGCCAATTTATTACAATGCAGGGAGGGGTGTTTTAAAGCCGTCATCACAGGCTGTACACGCGGCCTCAGTGGCAGAACATTACGCCACTGTCTTTTCATTCACACATCATTAGATCCTGCACGTTCTTAGGTGTGCGGATTATGAAAATTAGCAACTTACCTCATACACTGTGTCTCAACATACCATTTTTCAATATTTTTAGATATATATTTTGAAGTTCACTAGAAATGACTTGATTGTCTTGTATATTGTGATGTATTTAAGTAAACTGAAACAAAAAAAAAGAAAATACTCATATATTTTGTTGGCAATTTTCTATATTTTCAATCAAATTTCTAAAAAAAAAAAAAAAACATTTTGCATTTACCGAAGACCAAACTTTTTTTTTTCTTGCACATTCTGTAATATTTGTCCTTGTTTGTTTATATAGAGAAATGCATTTCCAGTGTGTAAAATATATTTCCATAAGCCTTGCTATTTAAAATATTTAGGACTAAATATTGGAGGGAAAAAATGGTGAGTGCATTTAGATGAGTGGGAATGCTAAAATATGTCAGATATGACAGCCCGATCTCACGGCAATTCGTACGAATTTTACGAGGTGGCTAATTCGTATTAATTCACACGACCTCACTCGTACAAATTCGTATGATTTTTGCTAATTCGTACATATTTTACGAGTTACCAAATTCGTATGAATTCGTACGAATGACCTACCCCTGACCCCACCCCTAAACCTACCCATCACGTACAAATTCGTACGAGTGAGGGTCGTATGACCTAGTACGAATTAGCCACCTTTTAATCACTCGTACGAATTCGTGCGAATTGGTCGTGAGATAGCGTTGGAAATGAGCTAAAATGGGATTCGGATTATCTTCATGAAGTGCTTGCTTTGGCTCCACTTTATTTGACCATTATTACTCTCTTTTTTTTTTTATAAACTCTTTAAAAATACAACAAAGCAGCGTTGGTGGAAACTGTGGCCTGCGGTCGCAGTCATAATGGATTCCATTTAAAAAGTCTTTGTCAAGAAAGTAGGCGATTACAAAATCAAAACAGCCTGAAACCTCAATTGTTCAATTAGATGCAGGTTTTGTTCATTTCACTCTTCCTAAAATGCAAGTTTATTTATGATACGCTACTCTGACTCATGGGCCCAAAGAGTCATCAGACATTGATATATTTTTGACATGAATATATATATTTCGAAACTCTTTGGAAAATGCTGTATTTTTGACATTTTAAATAGTTTTTAGCAAATGTTCAGTGAGAGAATATGTTATTCGTTCACCTCTTGTTTTAGTTCATATTTATTTTAAATGAGGTTTCTTTTCTTTTTTTGCAACCATGTTGCCATTTATGATAGATCTATATCTAGATACAGTTTTAAACCCTGATTCGTGTGAATTCTTTATTTTCTAGGAATAACAATAAAATAAATATCTCAGTCATGACACTCTAGAAGTCAAGTCAAGTCATCTTCATTTATATAGCGCTTTTAACAATGGATTGTCTCAAAGCAGCATTACAGAGATAAACATATAATTTAAGGAAACAGAGATTTTTTTGGCTTTATAGCGGTTCTTGAATAATGTTACTTCCAGCTAAAGTTAACTTTGATTGATTCACTGCCGTCGAAATGATCAGACTTTAAACGCGAACCTGTGATTAACGCTGACGGCGTTTACATGCTCATTCAGAATTGATTCTATAAGGCACATGTTGATGGTCGTTCACATGCAATCTGCAAGCAATGACATCATTACCACATGGCACAAGCTGATTGGCCTCTTCAGACCCTTCAGCCAATGAGATCGCTTGCTGAACATTTAAATAGTCTGGTTCAGTGTTTGCTGTAAGCTAGTTCCTCTGAACCCCTCCACCTCCCCAGCTCCACCTGCCTAGATCTGATAATGGGTTTATGTATGTCTATATCTATTTATGTCTTTTTTTGCAATGTGGGAAAATTATGCGATAACATTGTTGCCAGCAAATTGTGGGACCCTTTCAGTAATTAATAAATAGCTTTTATTAATCAAGTTAACAGATTGTGTCAAAATTTAGATTCTTTTAATTATTGGATGAAGGCTATGTGTTTAAAATTAGATTATGTTAGATAATATTTGATGTAGTTCACTTTTTATTAAAACATGGAGTCAGTGACTGTAATGCCTAAAAAATGTGGAAAGTGCTTTTTACCACAGAGAATTTTCCCACATCATTTTTAAAAAAAATTTTTTCAATAAAAATTCCTTCTCTAACTAACTAGGGACACACCTCTGGAATCATCCTAAAGTGGGATTGTTCAGAATGTCCAGAAGAGGTTACAGCCAGTGTGTCGCTAACAAAATATTTACGTTGTGAGCTGGTAAATGGTGATTCAATATGGAAACTACTAGAAATTAGAGCATATGCGGTTTGTCATAGGTTTTTATGATTATTACAGATGAAATGTGGGACTAAAATCAGGAAGAGTTGAATTATTCTGCTGCGGCACAATCATCTGTTTAATACCGGCCAGACGATAGAAAAAAAATAGGATTTCTGTCATTCTTAGAAAGAAATTAGCATTTATGAGAATATACAGTAATCTTTGCAGAACGGTTGGATCAGTTGGAAATTCTTGCTGTTTATTCTGGCAGCGTAAGAGTTCCTGTTTCAGCCTGAGCTTTAACCCAGGTGCGCTTTACTTGACCTCGCTGCTGAGAGTTAAAACATCATGGCAGACCACACTGGGAAAGCAGGCATTTCATTGCCCAATTTAAAATAATTTCGGTTTCGTACTCGCTCATAATCTCTTTAAGAGTCTAATATGTGGCTCTAAGACTAAGGAGTACTTTAAGAAGACTTTTTTTCCTGGAAGATGTTTTGATGCCTTGGTTTTTTTTTTCCCTCGGAGATTCATATACTTTGAATCTCTTCCTTGGAAATTGTAGATTTCCTATAATTTAATCTGTGTAGTGTCACATATCCTGCCAGCAGAGTTAAGACAAGTCTTAGATGCACACTAGTATTGAAACCTGCGCTTTCAAAACCTGAGGTCAATAAAGGTGCTTTAATATTAAAAATATTAGTGACATCAAATCTTCTTGACATTTTCTGAGTATTCACAGCAAGTGATGCCATTTTTTCTTCTCTTGTTGGAAAATGAAATATGAGCTATTTCTGTTACATAAAGGAGCAGATGGCCCAGGCTGTTGTGATTGGTCTACCCTGCTCTGATTGGTCGGATGGCCCAGGCTGTTGTGATTGGTCTACTCTGCTCTGATTGGTCAGATGGCCCAGTCTGTTGTGATTGGTCTACTCTGCTCTGATTGGTCAGATGGCCCAGTCTGTTGTGATTGGTCTACTCTGCTCTGATTGGTCAGATGGCCCAGTCTGTTGTGATTGGTCTACTCTGCTCTGATTGGTCAGATGGCCCAGTCTGTTGTGATTGGTCTACTCTGCTCTTATTGGTCAGATGGCCCAGTCTGCTGTGATTGGTCTACTCTGCTCTGATTGGTCAGATTGCCCAGTCTGTTGTGATTGGTCTACTCTGCTCTGATTGGTCAGATGGCCCAGTCTGTTGTGATTGGTCTACCCTGCTCTGATTGGTCAGATGGCCCAGTCTGTTGTGATTGGTCTACTCTGCTCTGATTGGTCAGATGGCCCAGTCTGTTGTGATTGGTCTACCCTGCTCTGATTGGTCGGATGGCCCAGTCTGTTGTGATTGGTCTACTCTGCTCTGATTGGTCAGATGGCCCAGTTTGTTGTGATTGGTCTACTCTGCTCTGATTGGTCAGATTGCCCAGTCTGTTGTGATTGGTCTACTCTGCTCTGATTGGTCAGATGGCCCAGTCTGTTGTGATTGGTCTACTCTGCTCTGATTGGTCAGATGGCCCAGTCTGTTGTGATTGGTCTACTCTGCTCTGATTGGTCAGATGGCCCAGTCTGTTGTGATTGGTCTACTCTGCTCTGATTGGTCAGATTGCCCAGTCTGTTGTGATTGGTCTACTCTGCTCTGATTGGTCAGATGGCCCAGTCTGTTGTGATTGGTCTACTCTGCTCTGATTGGTCAGATGGCCCAGTCTGTTGTGATTGGTCTACTCTGCTCTGATTGCTCAGATGGCCCAGTCTGTTGTGATTGGTCTACTCTGCTCTGATTGGTCAGATGGCCCAGTCTGTTGTGATTGGTCTACTCTGCTCTGATTGGTCAGATGGCCCAGTCTGCTGTGATTGGTCTACTCTGCTCTGATTGGTCAGATGGCCCAGTCTGTTGTGATTGGTCTACTCTGCTCTGATTGGTCAGATGGCCCAGTCTGCTGTGATTGGTCTACTCTGCTCTGATTGGTCAGATTGGCCAGTCTGCTGTGATTGGTCTACTCTGCTCTGATTGGTCAGATGGCCCAGTCTGTTGTGATTGGTCTACTCTGCTCTGATTGGTCAGATGGCCCAGTCTGCTGTGATTGGTCTACTCTGCTCTGATTGGTCAGATGGCCCAGTCTGCTGTGATTGGTCTACTCTGCTCTGATTGGTCAGATTGCCCAGTCTGTTGTGATTGGTCTACTCTGCTCTGATTGGTCAGATTGCCCAGTCTGTTGTGATTGGTCTACTCTGCTCTGATTGGTCAGATTGCCCAGTCTGTTGTGATTGGTCTACTCTGCTCTGATTGCTCAGATGGCCCAGTCTGTTGTGATTGGTCTACTCTGCTCTGATTGGTCAGATGGCCCAGTCTGTTGTGATTGGTCTACTCTGCTCTGATTGGTCAGATGGCCCAGTCTGCTGTGATTGGTCTACTCTGCTCTGATTGGTCAGATGGCCCAGTC
This sequence comes from Rhinichthys klamathensis goyatoka, assembly GCF_029890125.1. NCBI lineage: Eukaryota > Metazoa > Chordata > Actinopteri > Cypriniformes > Leuciscidae > Rhinichthys > Rhinichthys klamathensis. Next base: position 580,935 of record NW_026606562.1, on the reverse strand, counting down.
TGTTGTGATTGGTCTACTCTGCTCTGATCGGTCAGATGGCCCAGTCTGCTGTGATTGGTCTACTCTGCTCTGATTGGTCAGATTGCCCAGTCTGTTGTGATTGGTCTACTCTGCTCTGATTGGTCAGATTGCCCAGTCTGTTGTGATTGGTCTACTCTGCTCTGATTGGTCAGATGGCCCAGTCTGTTGTGATTGGTCTACTCTGCTCTGATTGGTCAGATGGCCCAGTCTGTTGTGATTGGTCTACTCTGCTCTGATTGGTCAGATGGCCCAGTCTGTTGTGATTGGTCTACTCTGCTCTGATTGGTCAGATGGCACAGTCTGTTGTGATTGGTCTACTCTGCTCTGATTGGTCAGATGGCCCAGTCTGCTGTGATTGGTCTACTCTACTCAGATTGGTCAGATGGCCCAGTCTGTTGTGATTGGTCTACTCTGCTCTGATTGGTCAGATGGCCCAGTCTGTTGTGATTGGTCTACTCTGTTCTGATTGGTCAGATGGCCCAGTCTGCTGTGATTGGTCTACTCTACTCAGATTGGTCAGATGGCCCAGTCTGTTGTGATTGGTCTACTCTGCTCTGATTGGTCAGATGGCCCAGTCTGCTGTGATTGGTGTACCCTGCTCTGATTGGTCAGATGGCTCAGTCTGTTGTGATTGGTCTACTCTCCTCTAATTGGTCAGATGGCCCAGTCTGCTGTGATTGGTCTACTCTACTCAGATTGGTCAGATGGCCCAGTCTGTTGTGATTGGTCTACTCTGCTCTGATTGGTCAGATGGCCCAGTCTGTTGTGATTGGTCTACTCTGCTCTGATTGGTCAGATGGCCCAGTCTGTTGTGATTGGTCTGCTCTGCTCTGATTGGTCAGATGGCCCAGTCTGTTGTGATTGGTCTGCTCTGCTCTGATTGGTCAGATGGCCTATCTGTTGTGATTGGTCTACTCTCATTCACCCATTACCATATCTAAATTTCAGCTCTTCTTCAGCACATGACACACGGTGATACGAACTGTAACGATAGCGTTAGTTTCACGGTATCAATTCGAGCAAGAGTCCTTATCCTTCTGAAGTGCATCAAAGTGGATTTGCTTTTACAGCGCAGATAACAAGATCTTCTTGACATGTCGACAACAGAAACCAAACTCTTTCAGTCTCAGCTACAGCTAGAGTGTTTGAGGGTCAAAGTAGATGTCGTGCAGCCAATAAACTGCATTATGCAAATTTCGTACAAACCCACATAGGTTTGTGGAGGAAGACAGGAATTACTGACGACTCATTTCAGGCATTCAGAATCAGTTTTTTATCTTTTAGGAGACAATAAGAAACAATATCTGTACATCGATCTTTAAAACTTCGCAGACCTTTTACATTCCCAAACAGCAATATCACACACTGCATGGAAGGTAATAACAACATGCTTTGCATCAGACTGAATAAGGAGAATACATTTTTAAATTAAGTGTTATTTTGTGTGCTTTAGATTAATTTAGTGAGAAAAACATTCAAAGAGCATTCAAAAAGCAACATATTTTTGTGAACTGGAGGATAAAAAAATGATGCAAGTGGTATTAGTATATTTTCTAACGTTCTACTTTTCTACAGATTCATTTGAGCCAGCAACGTCAATCTTTCCCCTAACCACTGAACATCAATATTATGTATAAAATTTAAAAGACAAATGTGCATTTATGATAATTAATCCAAAAATAGTAAAAAGGCACTGTAAAGGTTATCTATAAATCACATTAACTACAGCCTTCAAATGATATATATATATAATGAAGACGCGATATTTCAGTCACTGAAAATATTCACCACTGCCATTGCTCTCAAATCTCAATAAAAAAATTGCACTCAACTTGGTGTGTTGCAGTCAATCATAAGACGCGGAAGAGCCAATGACATTTCACATCAATGATGTCAAAAATAGATCACCATTTACCAAAGTTAGAATCTGGGGTCTTACGCAGGATATATTCCTCTATATGCTCTTCAACACCAATTGAGTTCCAATTGGGATTTACCTCAACACAAGCGAACCTTAAAGGAAGTAAAGATAATCTATTCGTTTTAATCATCTGAAACCTCTATATCCACAATGAAAGCAAACATTAATAAATGCAAAATAAACACAAGTCTTCATATCCAATTCGCCACTGCTTCTCCCAGTCCTGTAAGATGAATAATTCATGGTGCATTTTTGGAGTTTGACAGCATCAGTCCCCATTATGAAAAAAAAAAAAAAAACTGTAGTATGTCATCTTTTCTGTTCCATTCTTTCCTTCATGAACAACAATTCTGGAAACAATTTAAAACAAGAACCACAACAGTTTCCGTGGAGTATCCTACAAATACACATTTTTCTATGAGAATGTTCTTTAGATTGTCATTTAATTTACTTTCTGACGTAATTTCTTATGACTTAAAAAATGTCAGTAGTGGCACACTAAAACACAAAAAAAAACACAAAAAAAACATGTATTGTCTTCATGTATAATATAAACACTGAAAATAAGAAAAATAAAAAATTGAGAGATTTATTTAGAATTATAGGATTTTAAGAGAATATGTATGTATTTATTACATAAACAAAAACAGTATACATTTTATTTTATATTCCAGATATTTTATTGGCAAAAAATATTTAATACAGTGAACATTGGCATAATTCTAGAATAAACTTCATAATAATAGTTTGTACATTTTCTAATGCACACGAAATAAGCCTTATTTTTCGTTCTCCTATCAAAACAGAATGGGACGTCCCATGCAAAAGTGATCACATACGTTTGGCTGATCTCTGTATAAAAGTAAATAAGGTAAGCTTTAATAAAACATTCTGCATGGCAGGGGCCACACATCACACATGCCTGTTTCTTTATTGTATCAATTATTTTTTCTCGATATACAGTCATCTATCTTTTTCATGGCTTAGAGAGTTTGAAAGCAGTGTTGTTAATGTTAGCAGTGTGGAAGGGTCATGCAGGTCCAAAGAGGCTGAGCTTTGCTAAAGACCCCGTCATCTGGCCATTATTAAGTCACGGGTAATTTGTTGTGGATGCTGACGCTATTATTTAACAGATACTGACTTTGTTTACTTGTTTGTAAGACGTTGTATATGCCAGATCATCTTTATAATTCAACACACAAAAGAATGTGTGTGTAAAACTGTACATTTACTATACATTATTGGTTATTAAGTCAAAAATATTCCTAAAAAAATCCTACATTAATCAATATTATTTCAAATTTGATGGACTCGTGCCAAACGATGAGATTAATCATAACATATTTGGATGTCTGGACTCAATGCAAGATCCGCTTCACATTAGGTAACACTATAACAAAAGACTCAAAAAGTAATATTATTAAACGGATGGTCCTTTTTATGAGTGAAAGTAAAAAAAGTTGAAAAAAAGGAGAAAAGATTATATCTCATCAGGACCTGTCTGCACTGATAAGACTCTTCTGAAGGTCTGAGAAAGTAAACATGATGCTTTTCAAAATACTCATAATTACTTCCATACTATGTCTCCTTGTTGTCTATATGCAACTTGAAGTAAATGGGCAAAGAGTTCAAGCTAATGGAGATCCAGTGATTTTATCGTACTCAAATAAGACCACGCTCACTCTTGGGTAATTACACGTTTGCTGACTTGAGGTGGATATGAACAAAACTTCTGGATCATAGAGATCATATGAGCCGTCTCAGTGCAAATTGTTAAATTAATATTTCTTATAAAATTATATTATAGGAATTCTGTTAAGAATTACTTTTATGTTATAGAGGCTTGTTTCTGCCACGGAATCACATCTTAGTAAGATATGTCAACATTTGAACCGCTTTAAAGGTTTTTTTTTTTTTTTTTTTGTATCTTTATATATTTGAGTAAGTTGAAACCCAATACTTATGTTTAAAAGTGTAAATCGGCAATTTATCTAAAAAAAAATCCTGATGTCACTGGCGCGCAATGAATTCTGGGGAAGGCAAGGCCGGGAAGGATCCATCTGTTGTAACCCTCATTTCTCGGGAAATGAAGGACACATTTGGAGATCGCATTTGAAGGCGCCCTCGAATTGGGACAGCCTCCGTCTCGCCGCAGTGAAGCAATAGGCCGTCGAATACGCCCTTCGAAGGATGCAGTCTCTGAATTAGTACGCAGCTAATTTGTGGTCTTATGCGATCTTGCGTCCTTATGTTCTTGTACTATGTCGTCATCAAACAAAGTTCAATTTCAAATACTCAAGAATACAAGTAACGAGGACTCATGAAAGTACCCGGATGTGTTCTCGAAGAAGCATCGGATGATGCAAGAAGTCAGTGGGAGGACAATGTATGGAAGACTGTTTTTAACTTCTCTTGCTCTCAAGAGATTACCACTGCAAATTCGCAATTGTGTGACGGCTCGTGAGAGTTAACATTTGTCGGCATGTTTGGCATAATTTTAATAAACTGATAAAGTCAAGAGGGGGCCAGAGGGATGATAGACCACAGTGGAGCCAAGGGAGCATGGGGACAAGGAAAAGCTGGATGACACCAATAGAGATGCGGATCCAGGGAAGTGGACAGAGCCAGTGGACAGGACAGGAACAATAGAGATGGAAGGACTCTGGATGGGACTGGATCATGTAGACACCTGGATGGGACTGGTGGAGGATGAAAAGTTCAGGGGTGGAGACTAGGGTGGGACCTGGATCCTCAGACCACCAATCTCTGAGCCAATAGAGTGCCGAAGTGATGACGTCACTTTGTAGGACAACTCGGAAGCTAGCGGCGCATGGGTTCCCTCGATCAAAAAGCTATGCATTTTCCCCATAGACTTTTGGTAAATCGCAAAAAATAAGATCTGTGTTTAACAAAGAGTTGTGACCCTTACACGTTTTGTCTATCAAGATAATCTTTACAAGTTAATCCAAAATGTATACATTTTGAAGCCTATATAAAGTTTTTTTAAAAACACAAGCAGACACAATAAAGTTTAAAAACTACAAGCAGGTCATAACTGTGTGTTCTATATCATAGATCAAAACGTGAAAATATTTAGAGGCTTTGTTCACTACAGACCTTATTTCAGGCGATTTAGAAAAAACCCATTCAAAAATCCCATAGCCTTTAGAGCGAGGGAACGGAGAGTGCTAAAATGCTAACTCACTTCCGCGTTTTGGCCTACCGAGTGACGTCGTAACTTTGGCACTCTATGGTCCGCTCCTGGGTCAGGAATGATGAACTGGGCAGTGGACACACACTTTGAGATGGCCCTGGTGGCAAGCTCGGGCTTCGGGACTGACATGGCGGTCGGCTCTGGCTCCAGGAAGGATGCAGTGGCTGCTCTGTGGCGGGAGTGGACTCAGGCGCTGGGTCCATGTCGGGCTCAGACTCTGTCTCGGGATCTGTGGCGGGGGTGGACTCAAGCGCTGGGTTCATGTCGGACTCTGTCTCGGGATCCGTGGCGGGGGTGGACTCAAGCGCAGGGTCCATGTCGGGCTCGGACTCTGTCTCGGGATCCGTGGCGGGAGTGGACTCAAGCGCTGGGTCCATGTCGGACTCTGTCTCGGGATCCGTGGCGGGAGTGGACTCAAGCGCTGGGTCCATGTCGGACTCTGTCTCGGGATCCGTGGCGGGGGTGGACTCAAGCGCTGGGTCCATGTCGGACTCTGTCTCGGGATCTGTGGCGGGGGTGGACTCAAGCGCAGGGTCCATGTCGGGCTCGGACTCTGTCTCGGGATCCGTGGCGGGAGTGGACTCAAGCGCTGGGTCCATGTCGGGCTCGGACTCTGTCTCGGGATCCGTGGCGGGGGTGGACTCAAGCGCAGGGTCCATGTCGGGCTCGGACTCTGTCTCGGGATCCGTGGCGGGAGTGGACTCAAGCGCTGGGTCCATGTCGGACTCTGTCTCGGGATCCGTGGCGGGAGTGGACTCAAGCGCTGGGTCCATGTCGGGCTCGGACTCTGTCTCGGGATCTGTGGCGGGAGTGGACTCAAGCGCTGGGTCCATGTCGGACTCTGTCTCGGGATCCGTGGCGGGGGTGGACTCAAGCGCTGGGTCCATGTCGGACTCTGTCTCGGGATCCGTGGTGGGGGTGGACTCAAGCGCTGGGTCCATGTCGGGCTCGGACTCTGTCTCGGGATCCGTGGCGGGGGTGGACTCAAGCGCTGGGTCCATGTCGGGCTCGGACTCTGTCTCGGGATCCGTGGCGGGGGTGGACTCAAGCGCTGGGTCCATGTCGGGCTCGGACTCTGTCTCGGGATCCGTGGCGGGAGTGGACTCAAGCGCTGGGTCCATGTCGGGCTCGGACTCTGTCTCGGGATCCGTGGCGGGGGTGGACTCAAGCGCTGGGTCCATGTCGGGCTCAGACTCTGTCTTGGGATCCGTAGCGGGGGTGGACTCAAGCGCTGGGTCCATGTCGGACTCTGTCTCGGGATCCGTGGCGGGAGTGGACTCAAGCGCTGGGTCCATGTCGGGCTCGGACTCTGTCTCGGGATCCGTGGCGGGAGTGGACTCAAGCGCTGGGTCCATGTCGGACTCTGTCTCGGGATCCGTGGCGGGGGTGGACTCAAGCGCTGGGTCCATGTCGGACTCTGTCTCGGGATCCGTGGCGGGAGTGGACTCAAGCGCTGGGTCCATGTCGGACTCTGTCTCGGGATCCATGGCGGGGGTGGACTCAAGCGCTGGGTCCATGTCGGGCTCGGACTCTGTCTCGGGATCCGTGCCGGGAGTGGACTCAAGCGCTGGGTCCATGTCGGGCTTGGACTCTGTCTCGGGATCCGTGCCGGGAGTGGACTCAAGCGCTGGGTCCATGTCGGGCTTGGACTCTGTCTCAGGATCCGTGGCGGGGGTGGACTCAAGCACTGGGTCCATGTCGGGCTCGGACTTTGTCTCGGGATCTGTGGCGGGAGTGGACTCAAGCGCTGGGTCCATGTCGGGCTCAGACTCTGTCTCGGGATCCGTGCCGGGAGTGGACTCATGCGCTGGGTCCATGTCGGGCTCGGACTTTGTCTCGGGATCCGTGGCGGGGGTGGACTCAAGCGCTGCGTCCATGTCGGGCTCGGACTTTGTCTCGGGATCTGTGGCGGGAGTGGACTCAAGCGCTGGGTCCATGTCGGGCTCGGACTTTGTCTCGGGATCCGTGGGGGGGGTGGACTCAAGCACTGGGTCCATGTCGGGCTTGGACTCTGTCTCGGGATCCGTGGCGGGAGTGGACTCAAGCGCTGGGTCCATGTCGGGCTCGGACTCTGTCTCGGGATCCGTGGCGGGAGTGGACTCAAGCGCTGGGTCCATGTCGGGCTCGGACTTTGTCTCGGGATCCGTGGCGGGGGTGGACTCAAGCGCTGGGTCCATGTCGGGCTCGGACTTTGTCTCGGGATCCGTGGCCGGCTCAGAGCTGATGTTGTCCTCCTGCTCTGCTTCATATATGGAGGATCAGGGTAGTGTCTGGGTAGTGGGTTTGGCATGCCAGATCTAAAAAAAAGGTCTTCTTGTTCAAAAACGAGAAGGTGAACTGCTTGTGGGTCCAATCTCATTTTTAACTTAACGTTTGAGTTGGTCGGTTATTCTGTCATCGTGGTTATAGCAGAGAAGGATTATCTAAACAAAACAGTCTTTATTATTAGTTCAACCAGAAACATGCAGGGGTAAATGATCAATGACACAACGACATTAAACCAAGATGATAACCAACGAACTCAAAGTGCAAACTAAAGACAACCACACACTACAAGGTAATATTTGGAGCCAATTTTCCCCTTCCGACAATCCTAGGTAAAGTCCCAATTATCTTGATGGTTCTACAGATTATTTTATCAGATTTTCCTGTGGTATGAGGTGTGTTAAGAGTGATTGAATCTACTCGGGAGAACGTTTGGGCTCCACCTATCTCAAATCGTGAATATAAACATGTTAAATAATTGCTATGAAACGAAACAAAATCAAATCTGAAAGCAAGCTGACAGAAGACGGAAGCATAATGCGACTTCATCCAAACCATGCTCCTTTTTCTGCAAATCTTCTGTAAAAAACAATTCAAAAACGATTTATTAACACCATTTCTTGCCCACCGTCCGCCATGTTTGTTTTCTTTAAAGTCACGTTTGACCGTGGGAGACTTTGGGAGATTTCCCGCGTTCACAGTCGGGACTCTGGTTGTTTGTGAATGGAATCTGACACCTGTGTGCTGTCTTTATCACATTGAAGCAACATATCCACATGATATGGGAACAAATCTGTTAAATCTATGATTTAAAAATATTTTAGTGTGGGTCAGCCTTAAAACAATAACTGATGAACTCAAAGTGTAAACTAAGGGCTATATCAGCAGGGAACAAACAAAGGAAACTAAACGAGACACAGGTGAAAGTAATGGGTAACTGTGGAAACTAACAAGGGAGTAATGATTAACTTTGGAAACCGAAACTAAACAGAGCAGGGAAACCGGAACTAACAACAACAACAGATAGGAATGTGAAAATAAGAGTAAATAGAACATATCCGTGTCAGATACAAACTCAGATATAACATCTACAAGCTTCATTTGTGCCGCTTCACTGCCATTCACAAATCCTCTCCTGTGGCCTCATGGGATAGTAAAGTGTCCATCGTATGCACACTTCAGAATCTCACCGGAAGAAGTAGGTCATCAGGGAACTTTTTATCTACTCTTTTATGAGTACTGTGAATTCAGACATACTACGCTTATCATCATCTGTTTTCCGCCTACTATATAGTAGGGAAGAATGCGATTTTAGATGCAGCCATAGACGACTTTTAAGACTCAACAGTCTTTATTTACTTTCATTATATGGAAAAGACCTGTCATCAAAATGTATTCTTTGGTGTTCCACAGAAAATAAAAGTGAAAGTTATTTGGAACGACATGAGTGCGAGTAGGCCTGAATGATGACAGGATTTTTCTTTTTGGTTGAATTATTCATTTAATGTTAATGCATTATGATTAAGACTAAATAGTCATGATGAAAGGCCTCATTTCCCTCTTTGTTACTATGAATAGGCTTCATAAAATTGCAGTGTTTAACACCGTTCTAGACCACATTCTCACTCACCGATCACCTTAAGTAATTAAACAGATCATTCCATGACATCAGTATTTTTTACATCACTTTTTATATCACACATTCAAAATACCATTTGAGTTTCTTTGAATAAATTGTCAGGACGTTTCATCTTTACTAAATATTACACTGGAAACTCTGGTTTTGGATATCAAAAACTGGCTGGAATAGCATCTGTCTCATGGCATGAGGTATGCTTCTGGTTATACTAGAAGTGTTTATTTGCCGCTTTCAATCAGCCAGAACTCTGGCGTTGGGACAATGTCCAGGTGTCTGAACACTTCAGCTGTTTCAGAGCTGTTCCAGTGGCTCTGCTACCACAAACACTTTGCCTGCACCAAAGCACAATGAAGAGAAAACTCGGACACAGAATGTCACATCTTTCATTGATTAACCTTTTGTTCCATATTTTCTTTCTATGGCGTAAACACGCCTTGTTATGTTCCACCCCAAAATCAAAAGAAAGAAATAAGAAGCTATATTTATTTGTTGTACCTCCCTTATTTAAACAACAACAACAAAAACACTTTAAAAAATACGTACTGTATTACTGTAATGAGATTCAGTATATTTAACGGATTTGACAAAAATAGAGAACTCTCAAGTAGGCAGGACACAACAGGGCTAAAAACCCCTGGAGAAAAAAAGGGCACGTTTGACTATTTTCCTCCCAAAACACTTAAAGAGCTACAAATGCCACCGATGTACTTTCCTGAACACCTGTTTGTCGCTATCCTGATCCATGAGGTCATTGCTTGCATAATAATTGATTTTAAACTTATTTAATCAAACATTCACTGTAAAAAACAAAAACAAATCCCCAAATCAAGTTCAATTGCTGATTTAAATTTGTAAGTTATTGCAACTCATTTTTTAAAAATCTTTGTAAAAACTTACAAAAAATAAGTTGATGATGAGTTTTGATGCTATGACTTATTTATCATATTTTTTTATAGTGCGTTGGAATTTTTTATGTTGCAGATGTATGTCGCTAATTGAGACTAAATAATCACATATTTTTAGACAAAAGACTTTATGATTTTCAGTTTTGTTGAAGGCGAGTAAATGGTCCCATTATGGCAGGTAATCAAATTAAATATGTAAAAAAAAAAAATCGCCATTCATGTGAATTATTTATCTTAAATTGTTTATATATACATAATGTTAGAGGATTAATCTTGAATCAGCACTAATATATACTGTATATGGATCATCCTTCACTTTGGAGACAGAAATTATTTTCATTATTTTTTTTATTTTTTTTTAAATCACATAACAGCTTCTAGAACCGTTATACACTACTTGAGATGTTGCACAAAACAAAACGGTAAAAATGCTCCAAAGTCAAGCAGTTTTGGCCAGCGCCACCTTATTTAGTTTCCATATGCCAACATGAATAGTCTTTTCCTTTGCATCAGGATATCAATGTACATTTCCCCCGGCGATAGAGACAGGGAAAAAACATAAGGCTGTTTTTCATTCATGTGAGGATGTGACTTCAGAGTCCGGCTCATAGGACGACATGTTGAGCCACTTACCCCCGAAAACATCAAATGGAGGAGCATCGTTGGTGGCGAGCCTGAAGTTAACACTGATAGGAAAATTAGCACTGATCCAAGAGTTTCCATTGCTCACCGAGAGCGTGAATGAGTAAATAATTCAAATTCACTTCCACGGTTCGGGAGAGAAAAGAGAGTATTAGCGTTAACACAGAGACCAGCAAAGCCAGGAGCAGGTTGCTTCGTCCATCGTGTTTACCTTGTTAGGTAGCTGTTTGATCCAAGAGCCTCATCAGAGCAAAGAGCCTTTGACTTTCTTCTAGATCTTCATGCATTACCAGGCCTTGTAATTTGTTCCATACCCCCTCTAAACAGGCTTTCGTCAGCTTACAATCTGCCTTCACTTAAAGCCCAGGTAGGCGCCCTGTCGTGCCACCTTCTTTGGATTACTTATGTCATATCTAGATGGTTCTCGCCAGTTTTCAGATGTACTGTAAATTTTTTTCATCAAACGTGCTCAATACGTTTATTGTCATCGGAATGTTCTCATGTTTCCCAAGAACTCAATTTGAAACTGTATTTCACATCAGAGTATGATGTCATGAATACACTTGTCTTAATCGACACCTGATTTTCTGGAAAGTTAAACCGGCGATTTTGCTTCAGGACCAAACATTTAAATTGCTATTGAAGTATAGCGACCCAAAAATGTTTATAATGAAAAAACAAACACTGAAATCTAAATTGTTTCCCACCAAAAAAGACAGCGATCCATTTTTTTTGTTTTTTTTGAGAACCACTGATTTGAAGCATATGACAGTCTCCTCTTGTGGTATTTAAGGGGAACCCTCGGTTTTTATTGCCTCCCTTCCAACCAAACCTGTGAAACGGAGGCCCCCAAATGCACTGCTTCCACAAGGAGAGATTTTATAAAAAACACTTGTGGAAATATCCTGCCGCATTTCGAAAATGTTGGCTCTTAAACACATGGTCTTGTTCTGATATTCCTTAATTATTTATTTATTCATTTATTTAGCCTATTTTTTTTGGGGGGGGGGGGGTTGGAAAGTACAAGGAGTGGACAAGCACACATATTTAATGTTAGCATTCTTTCCTAGTTGTATTACTGGACTCTCATTTTAGGTTCTAATTGTGCACAAATGTGGGTTTACACTTTGCACAATGGTTCTAAGTGCTAATATTAATTTATTATTGTCTGTAAACCGAATTTTGGAAATCTCTCTTTTGTAAACTTGCTTTTTTATAAGAAATGGCATACGGAAACAATTTTTCTTCCAAATTGTAATATTTGTCAGTGAAACAGGATAGTCAGGATTGAGAATGACAACTTGATTTTATTCATTGGGGATTGAAGTGGTCTCTGTATGAATATTGTCGATGATTTAAACTCTTTCCCCGCAATTTTCTGGCAATCCGTGTTTTCACTGTTATATGGTAGGGGGCGCTACTACGCATCTTTTGAAAGAGTAGAGAATCTCCCTATTGAAACACAGGTGAAGAAGAAGCAGAAACAAGCGATAGAAGAACTGCCAACCCGATTTCACTGCAGTTTGTACGTATTTTATGAGGTGGCTAATTCGTATACGAATTCATATGACCTTACTCGTACGAATTCGTACGATTTTTGCTAAATCGTACATATTTTACGAGTTGCCCAATTCGTATGAGTTCGTACAAATGCCCCTAAACCTACCCATCACTGGAGTTAAGACAAATCGTACAAATTCATACGGAAATTACGAATTGGTCGTGAGATAGCGTTGGAACTTCTTATGCCATTTCCAATACCTCTTCCTGGGTCGACATTCCATTAAGTAACGTTAGGCAGTTTTGATTTATCTACTGTTTAATGTCTGAGGAATGCGTTATTTTACATGTGCGTAAGCAATGCTTCTATCGCTTGTTTCTGCTGCTTCTTCGCCTGTGTTTTGATCCGGAGATGCTGTGCTCTTTCAGAAGATGCGTAGTAGCGCCCCCTACCGTTTAACCGCAAAAACGCGGATTGACTGAAAATTCCAACAGTGGCGGGGAAAGAGTTTTTGATTTGATTTGATTTATTCAACAATAATGCCAAAGGCAATTCATACACATTTCAAGACAAATTGTTGAGGATAAAATACACAAAAAAGCCACAGGCTTATTTCCATTGTGGTCCTCTATATGCATTAAATGGACAAACAGTTCGAGTGGGAATAAAATCCAAAACAAACATCTCACACCTTAATAAATTCATATCGGATCCTAATTGGAGAGCCATTTTTTAACTTCTCTTCTAAAGGGCCATGCCGCTTGTAATTGTTTTAAATAATCTGGCAATTCATTCCAAGCAACTGCACTCGAGTACAAAAACAAATTCTTCTCAACTACACTTTTAAACCGGTACAAATATATATTATTTATCCTTGCCCTTGTAGAAATACCATGAACATCTCTCACAAAAACATAGTAATCATACAAGTATACAAGTTAAGCAGTGCTTAAATAAGTATAATATTGTAGGGTAAATGTTCCTCTGATTGAAGAATCATGTATACTGTTTATATTGTTCGTCTGGGGTCAGTGGTTCACCCTTGGAAATACTCAATGGAAATTACATTGAATCTATTCAGTTTTGATATGAGAAGATAAAACCTTTGGTTATAAAAGGCAACTATAAAATATGTCAGAATCCTAAGTATTATACATGGAAAAAGAGGGTTGCTTGGAAAAATTAACATTTTTGGAAAACCCCAAACAACCAATAAACAAAGTGCAAGAGGACAATGACCTGGATCAACACATGCTAGCTATTATTTTTCTGTCTTGTTTTTGCATTGCAAACATAGAGAACATGGTTCTTTTTGCAATTCAGCACGAGAGGTGAAGGAAAGAACAATGTTTCGTATGTGGAAGGGACACAAATCTCTTAGGTTTCATTAATAAATATCTTGGTTTGTGTTTCGAAGATGACGAAGAACGACACGAGTAAATGAAGATTACAATTTTTGGCTGAACTATTCCTTTAATGCTTTGTCACCAATGGCGATCAGTTTCATATTGAGTCTTTGCCCAGTGTTGAGAAGCTGTTGTTTCTGTGATGCTCTTACAATGTCAGTGGAGGCCCTAAAGCTGTTGCTGATTCAGAAGCTAAAAGGAAGTGATATCTATGTCACACGATATCTGGGTCACTTGGCAAAGAAACTATACGTGATGCGTATGCAACCTTGTTTTCACAAGAGAATAAAATATATATAAAAAAGGTAATTGCGACTTTTTTTATGATCACTATTGCATATACATCTCTTTACAACTCACATTTGCAACTATATCTCACTTTTTTTTTTTTTTGACTTTATTTCTTGCAATTCCAAATTTACAACTCGCAAGCCCAAATATTTTTCCTCAGAATTGTGAGTTTATGGGCCAGTTTAGACCTGGTAGCTTCATGTGTTTTTACTGATTTGATAGCTATCCGATTTGTTAACGGTTCCATTTACACATAAATGTGTCTCCGCAAAACGAACATAACTCTGATCTTCGATTCCCGCGCTAAATGCAAATTTAACGGAGTTCACGTCAACGAAAGCAACATTTTATATATCATCAGCTAATTTCATGATCAAAGACCACAATAGGAGAAAGAGCAGCATCAGCACCATACATGCAAATGCACGTATCATAATCATTTCCACATATGAAACCAACCTGAGAATGTGGGAATCCATGACTACGTTTACATGCAGCCCATTTTCGGGTAATGGTGGGTTTAAGGTCACTATTCGGGTTTCTGAAACATTAGGAATAACCCGTTTACATGCGTGAGCAGAGAGAGAGTTTCTCCTGTATACATGGAATTGCAATATCCCGATGTAAACGGCGACGCGCGGTTAGCGTCTGGACGTACGGACAACCTTAAGACGCACTATGCGTCATTTCCGATTCTTCTTCCTGTATCCAAAGACAACAACAACAGCAGCACGCGGATAATGAATAGTTCGGGGCAGATAGCGATCGCCTTTGTTTGCGCTTTGGTGCTGGTACTGACCTCGCTCCAAAAGTGCTGCGTCTCGCCATGTTTACTTCCGGTATACTGCACGCGGGTTTTTGTATGCGCTGAGAAGTTCCTCTACTCAAAAGACCAAGATTCCTTGCGAATAGAACATGCGCAGAAGACAAATCACTATGGGGATATGCCGATGCACGTTTACATGACCAAAAATTCGGGTTAGAAAAGGGGTACCCCAGGTATCATATCCCAGTTTTTAAAATCCGGGATATGAGCATATTCGGGTTTTTGCCGGTGTTTACATGGCCGTGCGCGACCGGTAATATCCCGGTTTTGAACGGGTTATTGGCTCCATGTAAACGTAGTCCATGTGCTTTTTTCCTGCTTACATGTTCGTGGGTCATATCCGATCTCTGCCACATATGAAGAAAAAATTGGGTCACTTGAACCATGTGATGTAAATCCGGCCTACATTTCACAATTCTGACATTATTTCTCGCTATTGCGAGTTTATAACTCAACAAAGGGCAAGAGTTTGAGTCAGGACTACCTGTTTGTGCAACCAATGGCAGTCAGGGGTGTGTTATTCAGAAAACTTTTTTTTTTAATTGTTATAAATATTTTTATTATCATAGTTTGGTGATGCTAGAAGTTATTCACAATGGGCCTCACTCATAAAACAGGAGGACAATGAAGTTGTAAATGTAAATGTAAATGTACATTTTTGGATTCATTAAAGTATTTTCAAAATGTTAGTTGGTACAAAAGAAACTCTACACCTGCTCCCAGTCATGCGTAAATAGTGTTTAAAACATTATAATGTTTTGTGTTCTTTTAGGCAAACTAAATGAGAACTATAGGCTCTAAATGAGATCAAAACTGAAGTATCGCTGTTTGGACCTTGTGATCGCTATGATTCTGGTATTCTAGCTCTTGACGAGTTAAACCCTCGTGTTGGACTGCATTTATATAGCGCTTTCACAGACCCAATGGCCACCTAAGCGCTTTACATTGCCTCACATTCACCCATTCACACACCGACAGCGGTGTCTGCCATGCAAGGCGCCATCCAGCTCGTCGGGAGCAGCTGGGGTTAGGTGTCTTGCTCATGGACACCTCGACACTTGGTCAGGTGGAACCGGGGATTGAACCACCAACCTTCTGGTTTGTAGACAACCTACATGAACCACTGAGCCACTGCCGCCCAAGTGTTACATCATCTGCAAAAAATCTAGGTTTTGTGTTTGACTCAGGCCTTAAGTTTGATCAGCAAATAAACTCTGTCGTTAAAACCTGTTTTTTCCACCTACGTCGTCTTGCAAGAGTTAAATCCTTTCTCTCTCCAAAGAATTTTGAAAGTGATTCATGCTTTTATCACCTCACGAATCGCACTACTGTAATTCACTTTATATTGGAACTAACCAATCATCCATTGGACGCCTTCAACTAGTACAAAACGCTGCTGCCAGACTGTTGACAGGTAGTCGTAAGTTCGATCATATCACTCCGATCTTAACTTCCCTAAAATGGATACCAGTCAAACAGAGAATTGAGTTTAAAATTTTAGTTTTTGTTTTTAAATCACTACATGGCCTGGCACCAGGCTACTTATCTGATATTTACATTTACATTTAGTCATTTAGCAGACGCTTTTATCCAAAGCGACTTACAACTGAGGACTAAACCAAGCGAGTCATCGTGAAGAGGCAAAAACAACGCAAGAAGTGCTCAAAATACAAAGTTCAGACATAGCTCGGAGTAGCATAAGCCAGGCAAGCGAGGATTTAAAGGAAAGGATTTTTTATTTTTTATTTTATTTTTTATGTTATGTTAAGTGCTCCCGGAAGAGATGAGTTTTCACTTGTCTTTTGAATGCTGTCAGGGATTCTGCATTTCGGATGAGGGTGGGGAGATCATTCCACCAGCATGGAACCGTGAATGAGAATGTTCTGGAGAGTGATTTTGTGCCCCGCTGTGATGGTACCACGAGCCGTCGCTCATTGACCGATCGTAGGCTTCTGGTAGGGATGTAGACTTGTAGTAGTGAGTGGAAGTAGGAGGGAGCTGAACCTGTGGTCAATCTGTAAGCAAGCGTCAAAGCCTTGAACTTGATGCGAGCAGCGAGTGGTAGCCAGTGCAGAGAGATGAACAGAGGAGTGACGTGGGCCCTTTTGGGCTCGTTGAAGACCAGACGAGCTGCAGCATTCTGGATCATTTGTAGAGGTTTAGTTGCACATGATGGAAGTCCAGCCAGAAGAGCATTGCAGTAATCAAGCCTAGAAATGACCAGGGCCTGGACGAGAAGTTGTGTTGCATGCTCAGTTAGGAAAGGCCTGATCTTCCTGATGTTGTGCATAGCAAACCTGCATGATCGAGCTGTCTTTGTAATGTGGTCTGTGAAGGTCAGCTGATCATCAAAGATTACTCCAAGATTTCTGACCGACCTTGATGGGGTGATTGATGATGAATCTAGCTGGATAGTGAGGTCGTGCTGAAGAGACTGATTGGCAGGGAGGATGAGGAGCTCAGTCTTTGCCAGGTTGAGCTGCAGGTGATGTTCCTTCATCCATGCCGAGATGTCCGCCAGACAGCTTGAGATCCGTGCAGCTACTGTGGGATCATCTGGTTGAAATGAGAGGTAGAGCTGGGTGTCATCAGCATAGCAATGGTAAGAGAAACCATGTGCCTGTATGATGGGTCCCAGTGATGTGGTGTAAATGGAGAAGAGGAGCGGTCCGAGAACTGAACCCTGAGGAACGCCTGTGGTCAGTTGATGTGCTTTGGATACCTCACCTCTCCATGTGACCTTGAAGGACCTACCTGTGAGATAGGACTCAAACCAGTTGAGGGAGGTTCCAGTGATGCCCAGTGATGAGAGGGCAGACAAGAGGATCTGATGATTCACAGTGTCGAAGGCAGCAGACAGGTCCAGTAGAATGAGAACTGATGATCTGGAAGCAGCTTTTGCGATCCGCAGGGCTTCCGTGACTGACAGCAATGCAGTCTCAGTTGAATGTCCTTTCTTGAAGCCAGATTGGTTGACATCCAGCTGGTTGTTCAGAGACAGGAAGGATGATACTTGGTTAAAAACAACTCGTTCAAGTGTTTTCGCAATGAATGGTAGGAGAGAGACAGGTCTGTAGTTCTCTAGAAGTGATGTGTTTAATGTTGGTTTTTTAAGCAGAGGAGTTACCCGAGCCTGCTTAAATGCTGTAGGGAAAATGCCAGTGTGGAGGGATGAGTTGATAATGTGTGTGAGAGCTGGTAGAAGTGTGGGAGAGATGGCTTGTAGAAGGTGTGAGGGGATGGGGTCTAGAGGGCAGGTGGTAGGATGACTGGAGAGGAGAAGTTTAGATACTTCTTCCTCGGTTAGTGGAGTGAAGGAGGAGAGAAGGTTATTGGCTGTGGGAGAGGTTAGTCTGGGTTCCTGTGTGTGTGAATCTGAGAACTGACTGCTGATAGTTGTAGTTTTGTTAGTGAAGAAGTTAGCAAAATCATCAGCAGTTAAAGAGGAGGTGGGTGGTGGTGGAGGTGGACAGAGGAGAGAATTGAATGTCTTGAACAGTGAACGTGTGTTAGAGGCGCTGTTGATCTTGTTGTGGAAATATGAAGATTTTGCGGCGTGAACTTCAACAGAGAAGGCAGAGAGCAGAGATTGATACCTACTGAGGTCAGATGTGTCTTTTGATTTGCGCCATTTCCTCTCCGCTGCCCTGAGTTCAGTCCGGTGTTCACGAAGAACCTCAGATAACCAGGGGTTGGAGGGAGCAGTGCGTGCTGGCCTAGAGGAGAGAGGGCAGATATTGTCTAAAGAAGAGGTTAGGATGGAGCATAAAGTATCCGTTGCAGTATTCACATCCAGAGATGAGAAATGTGAGGGTGAGGGAAGAGAAGATGACACAGCAGAGGAAAGATGGGATGGAGAAAGTGAGCGCAGGTTTCGTCTGAAAGTAAATGGTGGGGAGGTTGGTGGAGCATGGGTAGTGAGTTGTAGATTGAAAGTAATGAGGAAATGATCTGAGACTTGGAGAGGTTTCACCAAAATGTTGTCTGTGATACAGTTGCGTGTGTAAACCAGGTCCAGTTGGTTGCCTGACTTGTGAGTACCGGTGGTGATGAGCCGTTTGAGATCGAAAGAGGCTAGGAGAGAGATGAAGTCTGTTGCATACGGCTTCGCTAGGTGAATGTTGAAATCGCCAAAGACTACAAGTGGGGTGCCATCCTGAGGGAAAGAGGACAGCAACACATCCAGCTCTTCTACAAAGCTTCCCAGTTGACCTGGGGGGCGATAAATAACTACAATATGGATCTTCATGGGAGTTGTAAGTGTAATAGCATGATATTCAAATGAGTTGTTATTGCATAGAGAAGAGAGAGTTGAATATTTCCAATTGTTAGAAATGAGAAGACCAGTGCCCCCACCCCTCCCCGACTGGCGAGGGGTGTGAGAGAAAGAGAAGTTGTTAGAGAGAGCAGCAGGGGTTGCTGAGTCTTCTGGACGGATCCAGGTCTCAGTCAAGCCCAAGATATTAAGAGTAGAATGAGATGCAAAGGCTGGAATGAAGTCAGCTTTATTGACTGCTGATTGACAATTCCATAGACCACTTCCATAACCCACCGAGATCACTTAGGTCTAGTAACCTCGGATTGCTCGCAGTGCATAGATCAAAACTGAAACACCGAGGTGACCGTGCCTTTGCAGTTGCAGGCCCCAAATTATGGAATAACCTACCACTTTCAAATTAGAACAGTTACGTCATTTGCCACCTTTAAATCCAAGCTCAAAAAACACTTTCTTAATGTGGATCCTTAATGTACTCTCCTATGAATTATATTAATTCTTCTATTCTTTTTATGTTTGTAATTGTATCTATTGCTCGTGCTATTTTGATTATGTTGTATTACCTTTGCTCTGATTACTCTGTCCTGTTCAGCACTTTGGTCAACCATGGGTTGTTTTTAAATGTGCTTTACAAATAAAGAAAGAAAGAAGAAAGAAACTGATAACAACATTTGTATAGCTGTAGTAACTAAGTTATTTAGCTAAATGTGAAAATAAATTCCCCTAAACCCAACCTTACCCTTATATTACCAGTACTTTCAATGTAAGTACATTTTGTAAGTATATTGTAAGTATACATACTGTAAAATAAAGTGTAACCAATATTCTTTGTTAGTCATATGGCCACTTAGTAATTGTGAATGAGTGTGCAATGTGTGCCATATTTACAAATGATTGGCATTCATTAACATTCACATTTAACTATCAAATCTTTACAAAGCATTTGTGAATCAGGAGGAAAGTTTTCAGGAAGGTCCATTTTATGCGCATATTACACCTAATTTCCTCATATTTATGAAAGTTTCATGAATGAGGCTCACTTATTGCAGATTTACATTTACATTTATTCATTTTAGCTGACGCTTTTATCCAAAGATATATATGCCAGAGGTCACACGCCTCTGGAGCAACTAGGGGTTAAGTGTCTTGCTCAGGAACACATCGGTGTGTTCCTCACAGTGGATTCGAACCCGGGTCTCTCACACCAAAGGCATGTGTCTTATCCACTGGGCCATCACCACCCACAGTGATTTACAGTAAGTGTAGATGGAAGACGTTCAAGTCTCAAATCATCTTGCGTCACCGAAAAACTCAAACTTGCATGTACTGTATCTTAATGCTAATACGCTTGCACCGCAAGAAATGGAAACAAAATTCTCACACCATGGTCTCACTTTTGGCCCGACCAGATTTTTTTGGACGTTCACCAAATTTGGCCACCAAATCAGATCATCAGAATATGGTATGTGTCATTGCACATTCCTCAAGGTGTAAACAATTATTATAACTTTAGATTAGTCTCATTTGCGTACTTTTTACCTATCGATCCTGACTCTTCGACTATTTGATTGCCTGACCAAAGGGAGACAATTTGACACTTCCATTTGATGTTGCACATGACTAGAAATTATACACTTCATCTTTAACTACAAAATGGTTACAATAATAAGATATTAAGTGGCTTATTGCACAATTCGAGGATAGTTGAATAGATTTTGAGCATATTATTTAGCATTAACCTTGCCGGTATTACCCAGCTGTTTTAGAATTGCATGCATTATTAGCTATTAACCTCACCAACTGACTGCACAGAGGTTTTCGTTTGTTATAGTCGTGATAAAGTCAGAAATGCATAGCAGTGTGAGTCTACCGAGCCAAATTCCCATGTATAGTGGTTCAGCCTAATTAATTCACCAAATTATTTGAATTGAATCTGTCACATAGCCTTTTGTTGCAAAATTAAAGTTAATTATGTCCTCATTTTAAATGCTTCTTTGGGGTATAGTTGATCCTTAAAAAATTAAAACCATGTACCTGTAAAAAAATAGTATGTTTCAGGGCATGGTTTTAACAGTGAACTGGCACAAGACGCAGCTCCACATGAAAAGGGGAGTCCTCCGCAAGTTTCCAGCTCCGTGTGATTTTCCATCGGAGTTTCTCAAGGGCAGCTGTTTATGATGGTGTTTCCCAGTTATCCTGGAGTGCTGCCCAAACACTTGTTTTGTTTTGTTTCTTTGCTCAATGCTGGAAAGAAACCTTGTTGATGCGTTGTCTTGCTAAAGCACTCCCAGATGGAATGCAACTTTTATGAATATACTTTCCTCATTATTTCGAGCTTTACTTGTTTGGCATTGCGGCCATTGTTCTTTGCTTACGAGTGAAGAAAAATTGATTTATTGTTTTAAGATGTGGGAAAATGAACAACTTAGTACAGTTGGTTAGACCTATATTTTATTAGAAGTTAATGACTCGACCTCTAAAACAGCAATGGTGTGTTATATACAGATAGATACAGTATATTGGGTAACACTTTACTTGAAGGGGTGTGCATAAGACTGACATGACACCTTCATAATCATGACATGACACATGTCATGAATATGAAGGAGGTTTTATGCATGATTATGACAACTGTCATTAAGTGTCATTCGCTCAATTATGACATTTTTAATGCAAATATGACATTGTTTGAGATGTCTTTGTCATGACAACTTGACACTACTAAGACAACACAACCTGTCATAAATATGTCATAAACATGACATAGCAGATTAATATCAAACTTAAGAAACCACTTAGCATTATGGGTTAACATTACATTAAACTGTCATGAGGTTGGTTTTGACATTGGCTGTCATGAAGCCATTATAACATTTTAATGACAAATTCAATTTGTACCACTGTTGAGGTCAACACCAACCACATGACAGTTTAATGCAATGTTAAACCATAAAGCTAAGTGCTTTCTTAAGTTTGATCATTAATCTGCTATGTCATGTTTATGACATATTTATGACAGGTTATGATGTATTGGTTTATGTCAAGGTGTCATAACAAAGACATCTCAAACAATGTCATATTTGCATTAAAAATGTCATAATTGAGCAAATGACACTTAATGACAGTTGTCATAAACATGCATAAACCTCCTTCATATTCACGACATGTGTCATGTCATGATTATGAAGCTGTCATGTCAGTCTTATGCACACCCCTTCAAGTAAAGTGTTACCGTATATTGCATATGTAAATAGCCCGTCTTAAAATCAACACAAAATCACAATCGAATTGAAATGAATGTGTAATTTTCAAATCAGATATATTTAATTGCACATGATTTTAAAGGCGAGGTCACATTACCGTTGTTTGGCGAATTTTTATAGGCAATATTTAGAATTCTCAACACGAATCGACGCGAATTCGCCATGTTGACCCACCGAAAGCTGCTTGGTTTGAAAGTGTGTGAGCTGTGCTTCGTACATCTCTACACTAGTTGGCGCTGTTCTAGACATTTTTGCGGGCGCGAGCCAGTATTTTCAACAGGAAGGCATGGGTAAAATTCACCACATGAATCCACTTGATTGGGAATTTCTCGAGAGGGCGAAAGATTTCCCCTCGCAGATTTGGCATCAGGTTCAGTTGGTCATGGGAATTCACCGTTAAAAGATACTTGGTGTGAAAGTGACTGTGCTTCATACATCACTACACTGTCGACACAGACAATAGACCTTTTTTTGCCCACAAAAAAAATTGCAAATGTGAATACACCGAATAATGAACTGGCACAAGAGGTAACTCCACTTAAATAAAGGAAAGCCCTCCACAAAATTTGGTGTTATAAACATGTAATTAACATGTTTCAAATGTGTAATAATGCAGATCACCAGCAATAAACATGTCGAAAGCAGTTTAACTATCTCTAGCTTAGTTCCTTGTGAGGTTCTCATCAAATTGTTGAACAATGCCAAGTATGCAATATCTGCTTGCATGTTATGAATTGTGCTCTTACCAACACAATCTCATGGCAATTCGTATCTATTTTAAAGTTTGGCGAATTGGTGTCTAATAACCATGAATTCGTATGAATTTTTATGATCTCGGTAACACTTTACAATAAGGTTCATTAGTTAACTACATTAGTTAACATGAACTAATAATCAACTGCACTTATACAGCATTTATTAATCTTTGTTGATGTTAATTTCAACATTTACTAGTACTTTATTAAAGTCTTGTTAACATTAGTTAATGCACTGTGAACTAACATGAACAAACAACGAATAGCTGTATTTGTATTAACTAACATTAACAAAGATGAACAAATACAGTAACAAATGTGTAAACAGTGAAAAAATACAGTTAACTCATGGTTAATTCATGTTAATTAATAAATCAACTGATGAACCTTATTGTAAAGTGTTACCGTTTTCTAAAAACCGCACTTTTTGTACGAATTCATACGAAATCGGCGCCTCATAAAATAGTCAGTTGTTATCGGGTTGATTCTGTCACATTTCCACATATGTGCGTAGAGTGTGTTTCAGGCCTTGCACGAGTAAAGTTAAATGTTTGCTCTTTTGAAGTCTGGCCGCGCAGGGACAGCGTGTCGTGGACGTGGAGCTCGGACACATGTAAACAGGTGATTAGCATCGCGGGAAACAAACAGAGATGGACTTGATGTGTGAATGCTGATCGGAAGATTGCTGGCATGTGGGGCCGATTGGTGAACAATAGGCCAAGTTGGGCTGTGAAGTAGATGATTGCTGACAGATGGAGCCCGAGCAGGAGAAGAAAGCAATCAGGTGGAAGCAGTGATATGGTTGCCATCAGGCGGATGTGAGAGAGGCATGATGTCAGGATGAGTCAGCGCCCCCCCAGACAGGCTGATGTCAGCGCTCCTTCCATGGGGGGTTTGCCACGACCTCAAACAGCTCCCGACCGGTTTACTGATGACAACAACTGGTGAACACAACTAACCACACGCTGCCAGTTAGCACCCACACACCAGCAGTGCAGGGACTACAAGAACACCTCCACATCAAAATAATTCAAAACCAACTACAGGTGAAATTCGAAAAATTTGAATATCGTGCTAAAGATAATTTATTTCAGTAATTCAACCTAAAAGGTGAAACTAATATATTATATAGACTCATTACATGCAAAGTGAGATATTTCAAGCCTTTATTTGTTATAATTTTGATGATTATGGCTCACAGCTAGAAAAAAAACCTTTTCCCAATATTCTAATTTTGAATTTGGGGTTTTCATAAGCTGTAAGCCATAATCATCAAAATTATAACAAGTAAAGGCTTGAAATATCTAATTTTGCATGTAATGAGTCTATATAATATATTAGTTTCACCTTTTAGGTTGAATTACTGAAATAAATGATCTTTTACACAATATTCAAATTTTTCGAGTTGCACCTGAATTATATTTTGCATAGAACAAATATTCTTCTTTTTATACTGTGACATTAATTCAAACAGTTAAAAAAGCACCTTTGTCTGCAAATATTTCTGTAATGCTTATTATTATTATTATTATTATTCTATTACTTGGTAACACTTAAAGCTACAATATGTCATTTTTTCGTCGCTAGGGGTCGCTGACCTCCTACAATAACACAGGCGTAGGTTGATGACGCAGTGAATAAGCGGAATTATGGATCTTGTCGTCATGCCGATGGATCTAATAATGTTTATGGATGAGTGAATACATTGATGTTTTTAACATGACTGTGGTGTGAAGTAGGGGACGATTGCTAATGAGAGACAGATATCAGCGCCACACGCAACGCGAGTCCTGTGGATATAAGGACATTTCATTTTACCGAACTACATGCAAGTGCTGAATAATACTCACACGGGTCAGTTTATTTGACTTTATTAAACTTGTGAGGTAACGCAGCGCTGTTTCACTAGGTCTAATGTTACACTATCACACTAAACTGCATTTGAGTGTGTTGAAAGTTATAATGTTATTTTATGTGTTAGTTTGTTGGCTATATGAGACTAGCAGTAAGCTAGATCAACATTAGAATATCATACTGATCATATTCTAACATTTCATCATATTGAACTATATAACATTGATTAGTTTTATGTACATTTGCTCACCTGTCTAATAAAGTACATGCTAGAGCGGCGTCTCTGTCAAGTGGAAGTTAGTCGCGGACGTGGAGCTCTCGCCTCTCGGCATCTCGAAAACGCCACGCTGATATTGATCCTCGTTTCAGTTCTCCTTTTGTCCCAAAGTCTGCTTGCCATGGTCCATAATGTCTAAACGAAGCAACAACAGCGTGAGCGTTTTTAAAATTGTGAATTTCTCTAAATTTACAAATTCTTGGAAACATTTAGGATAATGGAAGTACACAAATGAAAGAAATATAAAACACTGTGCAAGTGTTTTTTTTGGGATATTTTGATACAAAGTTCTTGCATATTGTACCTTTAATAAGATCCCTTTAGTTCATGTTAATGTATTACCTACCAATTAGCAATTCATTTGTTACAGTATTTATTAATTGTAGTTCAACTGTTCATTGTTAGTGCATAGGTTAGCACAGGTCCATAAAATAATTTAAACAGATACAACTTTTTTTTGGTAATGTATTTGTAAATGTTGAAATTAACATTAGGACTAATAAATGCTTTAGAATATTTTTTAATTTTATCTAATTATTATTACCTCTTATTTTTCACTGTATTACATAATATACTTAAAGATAAATCAGCACAAATTATATATAACTAATCCAACATTGATATTTAAATATTTCACTAATACTTGTATTATTAATACTACAAATACTACTATATGTATTTCACAATTTGTATTATTATGAAAGTCACAATGTCAAAAAATAAATATATAAAACCATTGGTCCTATATCGATTAATATACAATAGTGTACATTATACATGAATACACATTAATATTAATATGGCAAAATATAATTACTTATTTTATTATCAAATGGATTACAACCAAGACATGTTCTTAACAGATTTTGAGATTTTGTATTCAATATATTCAAAATGTTATATTTCTATTTACATTAAATTTTATTTAAATTACTGTATAAATACGATTTTCTGCATTACAATAAAATGTGTATAATTGACCTGAAAATAATGTCAATGCAACTAATGTCCTAAAAATGCCTAAATTTTTTTATTTGATTTTACGGTGAAATGTGTGTGTGACAGTCATTAAGCAGCATGACTTTCTGTTGAAATTGAACTTTTTCAGCTTCCCAAATTCCTTTTGTTTTTCAACAGTTTAAAGTTTTTCAACCATTTATTCCATGTGTTAAAAAATTATCAACCCCGACTGATACATTTACTTTGCCACACGTCTTCATCAGATCGAATCACTCTAAAGTGAAGCTTCTGCGTGGCCCGGCCGAACACCTGGGATGTCACTGAGCAGGGTCACGGCGAGCACTTCATCAGGACAGCTGTAATGATTTTACCACTTTGCTTTATTCCGGCAGTAACCATAACAGAGGCGGGAGCCATACAGCGGGCAATGGCTGAACAGTTACCAGGACAGGCCAGAGACCTCCCATCATTAAGGACCCAACATCGATCTTGAGCATTTAGACAGGGCCACCTAGATTTAAGCAAAGTTTGTGGTCACCATCCACAAAATGGTCACCATCCACTTTAAAAGTGAAGATTGAACCTCCTTTGAATTTCTATAGCTGATGTACAGTAGCAGTAAGAAAAAAAATGGCTTCATTCTTGTGGGCATATGGTGCTTTATTTAGGATGTTCAGCTAATTTTTATGAGCTATTCTGAGTTTCCTTCCTGCCCGAGGTTATAACTAATTGGGTCAATGTCAAGTGGTGGAATGACGATTTTAATATTACAAATGTTAATTCAGATTTATGCATGACGTTTTTAATATTACAAATGTTCATTCAGATTAATGCAAGTGCAAGATGTTGCAGCTGTCACAAGAGATTTTCCACTGAGGACTGAGTTTTTTGTCAGTTTCGTAGACTAACCAAAAAAAATAAAAAATTCCTCAGTCTGTAACTGAGCAACATAAAGGAAACAGGCAAAGCTCATTAGCAAAAACAGGCAGACAGCTATATAACATTACTCCCTCTAAGTCCATGTTTCATTCGTCAGGCTCCCGGTTTGGTTTGAAAAAGACGGCAGAATTATTTTCAATCTAACATTAATGATGTGCTTCTAAAAATAGCAGTCAAATTCATTTTTAAAAAAGTTGGAAAGGCAAATAAATGTGACTTCAGTCAGAGTAAAATGCATTAAAAGACAAGCAACGTTCAGACGAATTTGGAGTGAAGCAGAAATGGATTAATTTGTGGCATAATGCTGATCATTTGAATGACTGTCCCTCTTTTTTTAGGCAATTGCATTGGCTAAATTCATGACACGGTGCCTGATTGGATGCCTCATTGCTTTACCAGGTTTTAATCTTAATCATGAAAATGTTAAAAATAAATATTAAAATGAGAATCTTTTAAATTATATCACATTATGTAAAAATGATCAAATTCATAATCCCATTTGACTGGAGGCAGACAGTGTGTTGCTTTACAGGTCTGATGCTGGGTCAGTTTCTACTGGCATCCCTCAGGGCTCAATTTTAGGACCCTTACTTTTTAGTCTTTATTTATTCCTGCTTGGTCAACTCTTGCGAATTTTAGGTAGCTAATACCACTTTTATGCCGCTCACACACAAATCTATATTCACTGTAAACATGCTCAGTGTGAGGCTGTCTCATTGCTCACTAAATGTATTTCTGAGATAAAATCATGGATGGTTACTAATGTTCTGTGTTTAAACGGTGATAAGGCTGCGTTTGTCTACCAGATAGTGGTTTGGTTTGAAACAGCCTTCCGTGTATCGCTACTCTATTGACAATGGACATTTTTTGTGTGCAACATTTTGGTAATGTGACTGTGTACTCTGTTAGCTAGCAATTATAAGGCTAAAAAGATAATTAAAAACACTTTTGATAGTAAGATAACAGCTTAGTCGGTAACACTTTTAGAATACGGTTCATTTGTTAATGAATAACCACACAAGAACCAATGAGTAACACAATATTAACAATCTAGTAACTATTATTAACTAACAAGTCTGATTAACGAACTAGTAAGTAATAGCGCACAGATGAAAGTGGTACTTCACTACTGAAAAAGTTTATTAACAATCTAGTAACTATTATTAACTAAAAAGAAACACTGATTAACGAATTAGTAAGTAATAGCGCACAGATGAAAGTGGTACTTCATACTTCTATGGGAATTACTAATTATTTGGATCCGTATTCTAAAGTGAAGATCATGGGAACTAACTAGTAATGACTAAAGTGTTAACTCTACAATATGTAAATCCACGTCACAAGCTGAATACTCTTCCACAGTGATGCCATAGAAATATACAGATCTACAGCAAAAAGATCGAGCTTGTTTCTCTTGAGCATGACTTTACCAATCAGCGATTGGCTCTTTTATTTAGGAGGTGGGACTTAATCTCCCATATTGCTGGTTGCACATTCTCTCATTCATAATAACATGAGTGCACCGTCTTTGTACATCTAAAGTCTTTGTTTATCACCAAAGCTCTCTCTATTTTGTTGTAGATCATTGTAGACCATTATGGTGCCTCAGAAATCTCTCCGAAATCAGTTTCGTGAGGCACGAAAGCTTTCTGCAGGGGTTAAAGGGCTTGCATTTAGAGTTAACAAGGCCATATGCTACGTGCTGCAGTAAAAGTACTAGGCTAGTATGCTATTTTCTGTGGTAATCGACATTATGCTACAAATGCTGTCGATAGAGTTTAACTACTATTAAATCTAAAAACATTTGGTTAATAACCTCCCTATTGCATCTGCCTTAATATGATTTAAGTGTTAAGATATAATAAACAACAAGCAGACAAAGCAGAATAAAGACAATACGGCCGGATAGCTTGGATAACCCCGGGTTTACGTACCTTTAATCTGAGTGTTTTAAGCCAATGAGCTCTTAGCGGTCGGCCACACCTTCTGATCTTAAGAGGAAAGGAAATGTTAACCCAGACATTTCTAGACAAGAAAAAATACAGGCCTTTCCAAATGTTTACATCTTATTTCTCATGTAGTATGGAGCAGAAAAGGTGGAAAAACTGGCTAATATTTCAATGAAGTTGAAATCAGCTGGGTTTATTTTGAAGCAGTTCACTATTTTGGTAGCAATTTGCGCCGTTGGTTTCATAATGTTAGTTTTGGAGGGCTCGTTGTGAGAGCGCAGAGCTCTGCTAGATTAGCCATCTGCGCAGTGTAAACACAGACCTCTTCTGTTGTAAGAAAAGAACTGCAGCAATGAGGTCGACGCTATCGCGCTCACAACGAGCTAAACATTGTGGCGCTTAAGGGGGTTCATTCATGTAAAACACGGCTATGATGAGAACAGTGACTCAGAATGTTTGCACCACAAAGATAAAGGTCACACCTTTGAATGATGTTGTGTTCGCTTTAAAAGCCAGCCGTAATAGTGATGTTGTGGGAGTTAGCACATGGCTTGGGTGTGTGCTTTGAGAAAACCTGTAAGGGGTTTTCCCCCCTCAGAACATGCTGCGTTTATTGACGCAACTTTTTAGGTGGTCCGGTGGAAAGTGGAGAGCCTCTGCACGCTTGGGGTCTGCACAATGTTGTACTTTTTCCCCACTGCTAAAGGCTAATGTTATTTCTCTCTCTCTCTCTCTGCTGCCTGTTGCGTAGGTTTCATAAATTCAGACATCAAAGACAGATCAGCCTAGCTGTGATTTTCAAGATTCGCTAGTTTTGATTGAGGACTAACATTAATATTTGAAGATAATATGATTTACTGCTACACTAAATACCTGATTTAACCGGCAGATACTTGAACTAATACAGCAACAATATTCTAATCGAATAGTAATTGCAAAAATTCATCTAAAAAATTGTAATCATACAAATTTGAGGGCAAAAATATAATTTTGGTTGAATTATTACTGTTAAAACGTAAGAGTAAAAAAAAAGTCTTCATTGAATTAATATTATTATTGTCATGGTTATGCTGCATATAAAGGTATGAAAGCGAAGATGAAAGGTTGACATACTATTTAATAGTATCCACAGGGTAATCCAGATGAAGAAGAGGAAGCAAAACACAACCATTCACGAATTAATGAGACAGGACAAAGGTGAACAGAAAACACAGGACTTAAATACACAGACAAACGAGGTGATTAACCATAACACAGCTGACAGTGATGACAAATCAAATTAGAAACCATGACGGCAAACTAGAGGCGGGAAATGGTGCAACTGAGGGCCTGTTTACACGAAACCAGTTTCAACTTAAAACGTAACACTTTTTTAGCGTTTTGGCCATTCGTTTACACGACAACAGCGTTTTGGGCGCCTGAAAATGCAAACTTTTGAAAACTGGTTTCAAAGTGCATGTTTTTGAAAACGGTCTCTGTGTAAACATAAAAACATGAATCTCTGAAGACGATGACGTCATGCACATGCGTATTACGTGTTCAGTCTACAGTTCATCGCCATCTACTGGCCTGGAGCAGAATACAGCGTTTTTAGTCGTTTTCGCGGATCCGTGTGAATGAGGATCGTTTTGTCAATGGTGTCGTCTGTACGCGGAAAACTCAAAGAAAAAACTTCTGCATTTTAAGCATATCGGTTTCGTGTAAACGTACCCACTACAAACAGGGTGATGGTGACAGTTATCATATAACAGAATGTATATTCAACATCTGAGCAAGAAAATCTTCCTCTCTGTGTAAAAATTTGGTACAACTAATGTTGATTGAGCTAGCCTGATAAATCAGCTATAGACATTATACAACGCCACTACCAGCAGCTCTTTTGGCTCGGGAAAGTAAAGCTAGTAAAGTGTGAATGACCAACACCCGGGATCTCTTCTGAATGAAACACAACATTCAAGTTTGAAAACAATGATCCACATGTGGCCAAATCTAGGACCACGCTGGTAGCAGCCAATCAAAAAGATAAGACAAAACCAATAAGAACGGCACTGCCAAAAGGGCCATAACTCTCTCATGCAACATGATATGCGGCGTCTGACTGTAAAATCTTTTCATTTCCTCCCCCCATTCAGGGCGCTTTGAAGTCAGCATTTTAAAGCAGTAAGGGAAGTCCTGGATTGGAACATTTAAGCCCATTTGATGCCAGTACTTCCAATACTGTGCTTTGCGTCTTACGTAATTACTTATTGCAACAA
The DNA here is from genome assembly GCF_029890125.1 of Rhinichthys klamathensis goyatoka. Taxonomy (NCBI): domain Eukaryota; kingdom Metazoa; phylum Chordata; class Actinopteri; order Cypriniformes; family Leuciscidae; genus Rhinichthys; species Rhinichthys klamathensis. The sequence continues at coordinate 549,776 of NW_026606562.1, read as the reverse complement.
TGTCTAAACGGGTCAAATTTATAAAAAGACCATACAAAGCAGTAAAACGTTTACTAGATATCTGCAATGGTGGCTCTTGCTAAATGTACTGACCTACCTTGCTGTATAGTCGTCAACTCGCAAGGGTTTCTATAGAATTTTACATTAGCATATCGCTATGCTAACAATACAATTCACACCACACACTACTTTTGCGCAAAATAGTCCCTTTTAATTATCCTGAGCTATTAGGTAAGTTTAAATTCAGGTTGATTGGGACACTTTTTTTCCATTGGGATGACTTCATAATAATTCATTTTATAACTATTATTTTTTTTTATCATTTCTCTTTCTTCGTCTGCCATCTTGGATGGATTTTAAGTTTGGTGCAATGCATTCTGGGAATGCCTTCTCAAAAGATTTTAATAGGCATCATAATTATGCTGCTTACCTTTTGGTATAGTCCACAGTTCGTGAGCACACTAAAATGGCTGTCTACTTAGGGATCTCAATAGATTTAGGAACAGAGACGGTGTTTATCATACACTTAAATGCCGTCCTACACCTACTGTACATGTTATGTGAAGTTAGGGATCAAAGCTCCAATTATACAAGTTTCAATGGATAAATAGGAGGAATGTTTTTCTATAATTGTTTGGTAATATTTGGTGGGTAATGTTAATATTTTTAATAAATTAGGCTACTGCTTGCAAGTGGCACAAACCCATTGACTTAACCCATTCACACTTATACAATCAGACTGAAGTGTCTAAACAGGATAGTGTTGGGATCTGGAATGTTTCTCAGTATTAAAAAGAAGTTTCAGTAGATCAAAACCAATGGGCAGGACCATCATGTTTGTTGGGCATAAATTGTCCATGTATGTAAAGCCATTCATTCAATACCCCTCTCACATCTAATCTTTGCAATATTGTATCCTGGACAGCCATAAGTAATACAGCATGAAACTACTCCATAGAATTTTTGCTCTTTCATGTTTTTCAATGACTTGCATGCACGCAATGAACACCCAGTCTTTATTCAGTTATTTTGTTAATGACTTTACAACAGCACAATCTTTTAGCTAGAGATTTCTTCCTAAAATACAGTAATATTGCAATCATACTGTAAATAAATCTGCTACATACAAACTTATCAAATGTTTATAAAACGGTTAGTTCCAATCCTTGATTCTGATTGGTCAATAGCTGTGCTTTATTCACGATAAAACACGGCTATGACCGCTTCACCCAACGGTTCTATGTATCACTACACAACACCCCTAGCAACCACTCTTAGCAACTTAAACAGATGTTTCATCTCATTGATATTGTTCATTTAAAGCTAGAGCAGAGCATTGTGAGAGATCGAGTAAGCGAGTGTACCTGCATTTACAGTAGACGTAGCATTTTCCTTCAGGTCAGTCCTATATTCATAATAAAAAAATGCGTTTGAATGTCCGCTGCATATTTTGTCCTTTTAACAGTCATGGGGTTTTCCGTGCATAACGTTAGTCATCTGTCAGTTGCGTCTGTCTTCTCCGTGATCACAAGTTCGAGTCCTTTCAAAAGCCTTCTCTACAGACTCACTCACTCACTCACTCACTCATAAAGACAGTCTTTGCCGCCATCTATTGGCGAAATAATATATGTAACTTCTGTTGCTGTTCACGTTCCGGGACTATTTTTTCCAGCGGAAGGCAGGCTTTTAGTGATTTTACTTCATGAAAGTTGCATAGATACATATTTTTCGGCTTTAATATTTTTATTGTGTGGCAACCGTTTTATAAAAGCAATAAGGTACTCGAGGCAAGTGCTGTATCGTGAATAAGTAACGGCTGAAGGGGTTGCAGGCACTCCGCTTCGCGTCGTGCCTAACAACGCCCTCCAGCCGTTACTTATTCACGATACAGCACAGCCTCTCGTACCTTATTGCTTACTTATACCCAACTGATTCACTATTGGTAAAATATGTGAAAAAAATGTGCTTGTATCGTCATTATATAAGAAATACAGTAATGCAAGAATGCTATAGTTGACTAGTCAGAATCAAGCATTTCACATGGCTGTGTAATAGCTGTGTTCTAGAAGTAAAACTCCTTATAAATCGTTTAAGACAGGCCTACTGCGAGCTACAAGGCTAAATTAATTAATTAAATTAATAAATGACATGTGCTTTAGTTGAAGTGTGCACTATTCCAACTTATTATTTAAATAATTGTGTTTAAGAGCTGAATTCCTGGTAAAAAAATATATATATAAAAACTACATTATGATTCTGAAAAGAAATATACACCAATTAGCAGATCGTGACATCATAAATGACATCATAAAATCATTACATCATAAATTACATAATAGCATCAGTCTTCATATGCTTACTTATAATAAGTAAGCATATGCAGTAGGGCTGGAACGGTACACAGAAGTCACAGTTCGGTTCATACCTCGGTTTAGACATCACGGTTCGGTACGATTTCGGTACAATGGAGGGAAAAGCAAAACAAAAATGCAGAAGGCATTGTATTTTTAAAATACGTTTTATTAATAAAGGCATAGAACCAGTTTATTTGTAGTGCACTGACAATAGTTTTATATAATTAGTTTATTAATTAAATTAATAAAAAGACAAAAAGACCTTGCAATATGTTTGGTAATTGTACTATTAATTTAAAATTATTTTGCTATATTTCAGATCAATATATTTGTTTTCCTTAATTTTAATTAACATTATTATTGACAATGTAACATTATTCTAATCTGAATTATAAATTATTGATTTCTGCATGTATAAAATAATACTACCATTAAAAACATTTGATTTTCTTTTTTAATCAATGTAGAATGTGTAAGATTGGTGCTCCGAGGACAAGAAATGAAAACCAATACGATGAATGTCCAAAAGATGGGACCCACAGACTGTTTTGAAATGGAGTTGGATAAATATGTTTTGCTTTTAAAACAGTGTGTGTGTGTGTGTGTGTGTGTGTGTGTGTGTGTGTGTGTGTGTGTGTGTGTGTGTGTGTGTGTGTGTGTGTGTGTGTGTGTGTGTGTGTGTGTGCGTGTGTGTGTGTGTGTGTGTGTGTGTGTGTGTGTGTGTGTGTGTGTGTGTGTGTGATTTTGGTTGGGTGACAGTTGTAGGTTACAGTTTGACAAGAGTTTACAGTGTGACAAAAGCACAATGTTGTGTTTTATTGTGAGTGAACACAAATATAAGTAAACACTTTGCAGGTTTAGTGAACTGTATGAACAAAATGACGGAGTATGTTTTTTATGTTTCCACTGTTCGATCGCGCGCCTCTCTCTCACACTCACACTCACACACACACACAGTTCGATCGCGCCCGCGCGCCTCTCTCTCTCTCTCTCTCTCTCTCTCTCTCTCTCTCACACACACACACACACACACACACACACACACACACACACACACACACAAACAAACACACACACACACACACACGCACACACTCCAGCATTGCAATCTTGACATCGCAGCCTGTTCATTATGCGGTCACGGTCACACCAAACGCGAATAGGGCGTCAAATTCGCGTCTAGTTCGACGCTAGTCCAAAGCGAATAGGACGCGCGTATAAAGCCAACGTTTGAAGTGAACGCGCGTTCAGAGCTAAGCCGATGGTACAGATTATGTGTCCCTAAAGAACCCGCGTATCTAACAGTAGTTCCGCATTACATTAATTAATTTGCACGCGAGTTTTATTTATTTTTATACCGTGTATTCTCCGTGTAAATTCGTGCACCGAACCGTGACGCCCGTACCGTTTCGGTTCGATACGAATACATGTACCGTTCCACCCCTAATATGCAGATAGTCATATAATGCAGGTCTATGGTCACCACCTCAAAGAGCATGCACAGAGAGGTCCAAATTAAACATGATTTAATGACTCGTAAATGTAAGTACACATTGATGGCCTAAGACACGAAACGAGCGGTTTGTGTGAGAAAACGAACAGTATTTATATCGTTTTTACCTCTTGTAACCACAGCCACGTCCAAGTGATCTGATGGCGCCGGCGCTTCGGTCTGCGCAAGCGCCGGAAAGTGATCTCTAAATAGTGTGATTAAACGTTCAGGTAATACAAAAACTAATTTATTAGCTGATATAATTTATATGATTAGTGAATTCCACACATCTCTGGAAACGACATCTCCCATCGAGCTTCAAGCTTCGTCTTTGTTATTGTTTTGAAAATGCGACCTCTGGCGGCGGAAAAATTACAGACTGTACCTTTAAGTACATCTTTATATTACAAACGTACTTTTACCACTTAAGGGTGCTTTGAAGTACAATACAATTGCACATTCAATTCAATTAAGCTCATTTCTTTTCAAAGTACATACAAAGACTGATTAGACTAGACTGACGTGACGCAGTTGGTGGCTTTAACTGAGGTCAGATCCAGTACACTCCAGTCTTTCTGTCCAAGCTGCAGGTGGATGGCTCTCGGCAGCCATTTTGAAGGCAACATGGCAAGTTGTCACAGCGTAATGGCAGACGCGCATCAAGACCACAGTGTGCGAGTAAGCCGAGTATCAATATTCAGCACTCTCAGCTATTCCCGCCAGATCAGAGATTGCTCCAAAGAAAACTGACATGAAAAACGGGAACACTTGTCTCATGTTCTAAGGAAATAATGGAACAAAGCAATGGATGGATGCATAAACAAACGGCCAGTAAATGGATGTATCCACTAACACTGTGTGGGAATTTTCCTGGGAAGAACTAATAAGCAAGGACATTAGAAACAAAGAAAAACAAAGGGCAAGATCTGCTCAGATTTCAGAGCTGTTCTTCAGAGAACAGGTGCTCAAAGGAAGCTTTAATCTTATATCAAACCTTTCCAAATAAACTGCCTGAGTCACTTTCAGTTCATCGGGAGCTGATAAAGTAACGTTCTCCAGTGATGTAACCGGTCTGCGCCGTATGCCACATCTGGATATATAACCGTCTTAGTGAGTTCTGAGAAAACATGTCTCACAACTTGCCATTACTTTTTTTTTAAACAGCAAATGTCCACTTTGAAACTTCATTGAACTGATTGATCACTTAATAAAAAAATATTTTGTCTTCATTTGATCAGAATTACCAATTTATCAATGAATCGCTTTAGAGTTTCCTGTCCTCAGATCATAACTCAATATCTCACATATTATCAGGGTTGGTGGCTGTAGAAATCGCACGACAAAGGAGAATACAACAAGAATTACATTTAATACCAATATGGAACCGCCTCATTATTTTGGAATTGCATGCAATAATATTCATATATTGTGAACTTGATATTCTGAGATGAATGAAATCTGCATTTTTATTCTAATGTAGTTACTGTATAAAGAAACAAAAATATTTTTGTCAACCGGATCCCAGATGATGTTTGCCACATTATATATTATTATATTTTTAATGGTCTGGAAAACCTTTTTTTTTCCAATGTTACACAATTTGGACTGATTATGTCATAATCAGGTATCTATAAGGTCACGTCCCCCCCACCCCCACCAAAAAAACCCCCAAAAAAACATTCGATTTTCTGTAAACCTCGTATATCTTGGCCAGTTTTTCATATTAATACTTCATGTCAAAAATTCATTTCCTATTTCATATTTTGATTTCGACATTGCAATTACGTCCCTTCTGTGGTGCTGCTATCTTAATACCTCAGTTCCTGTGAAATGAGATTTCTTGCCAGATGTGGTTTTATTCGGGTTTATGTTTTAGCACGTAACTTTTCTATAAGCTCTTATTAAACTGGAGCATGTTTTCAGAAATGACCTATTCAGCCTCTTAGCGATGTAAAAAAAGGTTGGCATGAGCCCAGATGAACCTCAGCAATATCTGATCATGTTGATTTTCAGGGAGGACCTGCTAATAAAGCATAAACCTTGCTTGTGCAATAATATTGTCATTGTCGCTTTCAATTGATACTTGATACTTTATTTCACACAATATTTCATCTTTCCAGCAAAATATCTAATTTTGTGTTATAGAAAACAGAGGGTTGGAACAACATGAAGGAATGCTCACATTATTTCAGACTCATTTACAAATATTGTCTTGAATGTTTGGACTTGGTGTAGACCAGTCATTGTGGACACATCACTGGCATCTGTAATCTTCCAGATTATACAGGCCTTTAATAACCATGTCACTTTCCGCTAACACATTAGCAACTGCGATGACGCTTCTCCTTTCCCACGCACCTGAGACAGAACAGACTCGCTTGACAAGAAGCAGCCCGTCCAGGAGCGTTAGCTCCAGAGAAACTGTGATTATGATGCTTTGTATTTATATGTTTTGCCTCCTTATTTGTACGGTGTGAGGTCTTTGAAATGCTCGTTGTCATTATGCATGCTTGAAGTCCGCTTGTTTTAGAGACGGACGAAAATGCCAAGCTCGATTTTTCTCTGAATGAAGCAACCGAAAGCATGCGACGCCTGGATAAACACCCCCAAACAAATACAACTATGTACTTTTATAAGTGATGCCAGTGCAAATGCTACTCTGCTTTTGATTTAAACTTGCCACAAGACAGATCTATTTGTTCTTTTGTTATGCAGAACATCACAGTAAAAGATTTAGACACTGAACACACAATGCATTGTGGAAAATACGCTCTTAAAAACAATGAGAAACAAAAAAAAAACGTTTGTCAATTTAGCATTCTTGCGTTGGCTACATGGCTCTTTGGAGAGAATACGTACACTGTATGGTTTTCAAATAAACATACTGGTTTTATGTATCAGACATTAACATACAGTACACGCATGTATGTGTGTGTATATGTTTTTCACTTAGGAACTTTTGAACCATCAGAGCCGTGTTTGCTAGCATGAGATTGCTAGCGTGTGGCATTTTGTTTTTCACACCTGGCACTTTTAATGCTTTTTTGCATATATTCAAATGTCACATCAAACGTCAGTGACATCAAACGTTATTGCATTTTCTTGTCTGTCGTTGATGGATCACATGCCATATTTGAATGTACACAAAAATCAACTTAAGATTACTTTTAAGTTGCTGTTTAGCCATTTTGGAGCTCTATAGTCCAATATCATGACCACATTTTGCAGGACTTCACTATATCACTGAATCAGACACACTGGGTTTCATTTTGTTTTTTTATTGTGGGATTAATTAAGCGATGAGCATTTTGGTCATTTTGTCTACATAAACCAACAGGGGTTACACACATTTGTCATTTTAGTATTATAGTATTTATTAATATGATGAAATAACTTTTATTTTAATAATTTTAGTTTTCAAGCAAAACAAAACAGAGTGGCACATGATTGGCACACATTATAGAGTCATGGCCTTAGAGTGCTTGGTTTAGCTCTTATAACAGGAACTGTTGATGTAACTGGACCAATCAGAGTCTCCGTTGACTAACTGTAGGCCACACCCACCTGGACATACACACAGCTGAGACACAGCAACTTTCATGAAAACGCAAGAATGCAGAACCCTTTCAGATGCATTATGGGAAGAGAGTATTTAATGCAAGTATTTAATGTATCATGCAAGGTGATTTACTAAGATTTGCGCTAGTCAATTTACTGGTATTTGCCAGTAGCACCTCAATGCAGTACATAAGATCCACGGGGAGGAGTCGGATCAAGATCCAAGGGGTGGAGATGGGTAGGATTAGGGGTAGGTTTAGGGATTAGGGGTGTGTTTAGGGATCAGGGGGCGGAGATGGGTAGGTTTAGGTATATGTAAGGTGGGAGGAGTTGGATCTGGATCCGACTCCTCCCCGTGGATTTCATGTTCTGCAGTGAGGACCATCTCGTATTTGCGGCATTATTTAGTGCCCCAAAAAAGCATATCTTAAACCAGATGCTAGTTTGAGCTGCTGTTGTTCAATCTTGGTAGATTGCGTTGGTCAGGGTTCTCAAGTTTTATCAAAAGCTTGGAGTGAGATCACATGGGGTTAGGGGAGGAGCCCCAGTGGAGCCCCGCCCCCCAATTTTACCCCCCAATTTTACCCATTGTTCATAATTAACCAGCACAAATTAAAATTATAACAATAGGTAAATCTGATAAATGACAGAGCAATTCATCACATCAAATATACTCTTTAATGTTATATTTCAAAATGACTAAAATATTGAAATATACGATTGGCTATATATTAAATGTTCTAGCCTAAAAATGTTAGACGAGCTTTCTTCCAACTTACCTTCTCCATCACGACCTATGATCACGACGTGTGTTCGCGCGATATTGTTGGTTACCTAGTAACGAACGTACGGTGGCCGAGAATGTGTGTGCGTACGTTCGCGCGATGACCGAGAATGTTCCGTCAACTTCCGTGTGTTCGCGCATCTATGTTGCCTAGTAACGAACGCAATCTGTCCGAGATACGGACGCGCTGGCGGCAGGAAACTTAACTTTGTGTGCCTGCGCCTCGTATACAACGTTATATAAAGCTTGTAGGACAACTTGGTTGGCATTGCCTTTTCAGCGTGAGAAATACATGGTGTGGCGTGTGAGCGTGTGAACTGGTTGAATTGCGTGTGTCTCACGGCCAATGCGTGAGACTTGAGAACCCTGGCGTTGGTCATTATGAAAATGATCCGGCTGTGTTTGTTTTCTCTAATTTGCGCGTCGTCAGTAGATCATGCGCAGAACTTTCCACTCCCGTCTGCGTTTTTTTTAGGAATTGTGCCCTCACGCTAATCTGCCCTGTTTAGTAAATCTGGGCCATAAAGTTCTGCAATTATTTCTCTAAAGACCCGTTCACATCAAGAATGATAACTATAATGATAAGTTCTGTCGTCTGTCGCTTTAAATCCTCATGTTTTGTAAAGTCGGGTGGATTCTGATTGGCTGTCAATGTTTTCATTGTTCATCAGCTGGAAAAAATCTTTGTGATTCCAATGATATCGTTCCTCCGTTATCGTTATACAGTAGTTGTGCTGTGGACTCTGCTATTCTTTTATATTTGAAACGATTTTAAAACCATATCTATACCATATCTATATAGTTATATCATCATAATACATTGTAAAATCTAACAGTTGTTCTTACTAAGACTTTTTAGTTAACTTTACTTAATTTCCAAATAATTTGTTGAACTTAATTAAAATTTTTTAGTAATCTGTACTGTTTGCATGCTATGCCTTTGTTACTCAGAAAACCCAAGTAAACATGACTAGACTAACTAACACTTTTTAGTAAACTTTACTTAATGTCTTAACTTAATTGTAAAAATCTAGTAATATGCATTCACACGCTATGCTTTGTTTACTCAGAAAACCCAAGTAAAGATTAATTGATTGGTTTGAGTGTGGTTTTTGTGGCGGGAAAAATCTTAATGGACTTTTCACTAATTTCCTCCACTTCTGCAGTTATTTCTCTCTGTTTGCATTCACTCATTTCCCAAAGTCATCTTGAGTGTTGAATTGTCAATTTTGAGAGAACATAACATAAGCTGACTTGTTGATTTTCCTAAAATATTTTTAATCACCATTATGGCGATTAATGTTCCCTTTGGTTGGTCACTTGGAACTTCATTTATATTATTATTATTCTCTTCCCATTGATGCAGTGATGCAACAAGAAATCATTTATATGATTTCAAAGGCAGAGAAGTAATATATGAATGTCTGTATGTGTGTGTATATATATATATATATATATATATATATGTATATATGTGTATATATACACACACACATATACATATATATATATATAAACATACATATATACACATACATATATGTATGTATATACATATATATGTATGAATGTGTGTGTATGATTGATGTATAACTCTATTTCATGTCAATTAATTATCTATTTATTAATGCTATATAATGTCCTAAACACCTTGTGTGTTTATATAATCCCAAATAAAAGTTAAATATAAAAGTGACAATCTTGTAATTGATTATACTTGAATTACACAGACTTCAACATTCACCATGCAAAACACAACAGTGGTAACAATTAAATTGTATTTAAAGTAAATTATCAAGTACTCTCTACAGTTCTTTTTTAGTGTCTAGAACTCTTGTGTAAGTGAACTATACTAACTAAGCATTTGTTAATTCAACATACTATTCCTATTTCACTTTACTTGAAGAAAATGTGGAAACCGATTGCACATATTTTTTTAAGTCTCCATAGCTTAAAATGGCATAGATTAAAACCATGTTGAGAATAATAGTATTTAAGATGGTTGCAGAACACATTATAACACTGTTAGTTAAATGGAATTACTCAAGTAATCTTACTATTAAATCTTAAGTAAGATTAGTAAATATTATTTAGTATGTTAACTAGAATTGACATTAAACTAACTTGATATTTATACTTCATTTACTTGGGAAGATGTAGCTTTCTTTACTTTTAGCCGATTATTAACTTAACTTCAGTTTTCCTTTTAAGTTTGCTTTGCAAAAATAAGGCAATCGGTTTCCAAACTTTTTTAAAGTAAACTGAACTTGTTAGAATTTACAGTGTATCATACATATCTATATCATTATAACATCATAATATTGGTGTGTATGGGCCTTAACCCTAGTTTGATCAACAAGAAACATGCATAAATCACAATCTCATGACAGTGCTGTGTAACTATTGTATGTTTTGGCAAATTGATGAATTTGTATAAATTCGTACAATCTCATTTGGAGCACACCCCCACTAGGGTTAGATTGAAGGGTGCATGATCATGTGTACTTTATTATAAATCATACATTTTCCAACAAATCACATTGTGTGAATTCATTTGAAATTGCAACTTTGTGAACTCATGTTTCACAATGTGACTTTATATCACACAATGCAACTTTTGTGTAATTATTACTTTATATCTGTTATATCTGTTGCAGCAAGGATGAAACAGGATCTATGCGCAGCAGCTTTATTTAAAGACTAACTCAAAACTTAAAAAACAGGTTTACAGGACCAGAACCAACTACATGTAATGTTAAGAACTGACAAAGAACAAGACAGAACACAGGGTTTAATAGACAGAACTGAAGAGCAAATTAACATTCAAATTAACTAACAATCAATCAAACACCATAAACAAACAGGCAGGGGGCGGAGAAAGACAGAACTGAACTAATTGACAGAAATCAAAACAGGCTGACAATGTGACAATATCTCACAATTCTGACATATATCAGAATGTGATATGTATTATTTCAAACTTTCTCACAATTTCCTGTTTTATTTTGACTGTAGGGTGGAAATGGGCTTCTATAGTACACTGCTTTGGATAAAAGTGTCTAACAATTAAGCATATATTAATACAGAATGGATGAGATCCACATGAATCACTTTAATTAACAGAGAATTTGCCATTTGTCAAAAGGAATTATAGTTTACATGAAATTGTCACAATGCATTAACTCATTTTTTTTTTTTTTTGCTGTGGTTGACTGCTGTAAAATGAGACACAAATTACACTGCTACTGTATGACAACATTCAATTACAAAGTTCCCGAAGGTGACATCCCCGCAAGTCACTGTTGATTTAATGACAAAGGAGTTCAGATGTGTGTATTAATCAGAACTGCCCTGTGATGTGATGTGGTTCATTCTCCCTGAGTTTCCAGGATGCCTAACCACTTCCTGTACGTTTTATCAACTTCCTGACCTCAAATCCTTTGCAAACATCCTCTCATGAGCAACTAAGGATCAGCGCTTTGGGGAAAATGCCCAACATTACACCCTAGATCTGTCTGACCCACAAAAGCCCTGAAACATGGTAATAATATCCTTGACTTAACTTGAGGTTGATACACTTCATCCAACTGAAATGCCACACCTGAACTAAATTATCCAGGACTTTCATAAATAGTCCTCTAATATCCATTTCCCTATGATGCTAAAGTTGTCCCTGTTCCATGCATTTCCACGAAAGAGAAAAATAAATGGCTGTCCATCGACCCCTTAAACTATTTACTGTAATGTCTTGGCTTAATTTATTGATGTTATGCAATTTAACAAGCCATGTCTTTTAAAATATAAAATATAATTACATTTATAATTAGTGTGTGAATAATTCAGACATATAATTAAAATTATATTTAATACAATTATTTTAATATTAAATTTTGATTTATAAATTATAATATACCCCGTGCCTATTATAAAATCTTTATTATTATATATAAAAAAAATAAAATTTTATTTTTATTTATATTTAAGAATAACTTTTATAATTGTTTAAAATTATATCTAAATTAAAATGTGTGAGATGTGTATAATTATTTTAATTCCCAAATTTCACATCATTTAAATTACTCCCCATACAAAATCAAAGGCAGCCCACGATGGCATAAAGGTACTGAATTACATTTGTTAAATTCACATTTATCAGATGTTTATATCCAAAGCAACTTACAGTATATTGCATTCAATTAAATGAATGCATTCCTGGAAAACAAACCCATGTGTCACGGATGGAACAGGAGTCAGACAGGTGGTAAGTGAAATAGTGTTTATTTACAGGTTGCAGATCCAGACAGAGATATGGTATGCAAGCAGTATGCAAGCAGACGATATTCAGGATGGAACTTAACTGAAGGATAACCAGAGTCTTTGTTTACAGATGCGGATGGAGAGTCACTGGGAACAGGCTGATGACCGGAGACTGGAGACTGAACTTCCGTGTGAAGGTTAGCAGGTGATCGATGGATGGAACTCAGGTAGGTAGCGGGTAAGTTGCAGGTAAGTAGCGTGATGGTCTGTAGTGTCATGTAGAGACGAGACCAGACAATGAGTGTGTGAAGAGGAGTTGAATATATAGGGAGGTGAACTGACGAGGTGCAGGTGATGGTAATTAAAACTCAGGGGACTGTGAACGAGTGAACGAGTGGGAGGAGTGAGTGAAGCTGGTGGAATCCTGACAGTACCCCCCTCCTCCGAGGCGGCTCTCGACGCCTGAGACGAGGGACGAAGACGGCAACGAGGTCTACCACGACCCCTGGGAGAGGGGGCGATCAGGATGGTCGACGTGAAACTGAGTGAGGAGATCAGGATCCAGGATATCATCGCGAGGAACTCACGACCGTTCCTTTGGACCATAATCCTCCCAGTCAACCAGATATTCCAGCCGAGGACCTCGTCGCCGTGAGTCCATGATGGTGCGGACTCGGTAGATGGGCTCTTGCTCGACTGGAACCGGAGGAGGAGGTACGTCCTCTGGGACGGTTTCTGTGGGAGGAGAAGTGACAGGTTCAATGAAGGGCTTCAACAGTGACACATGAAAAGATGGTGAAATCCTGTATTGTGGAGGAAGGTCAAGCCTGTAGGTGACTTCGTTCAGCTGCCTCTGCACGGTGAAAGGACCGAAGTATCGAGGACTCAGCTTACAGCAGGGCAGGCGGAGGCGGATGTCCCTGGTCGAAAGCCACACCTTTTGTCCAGGCTGGTACTGCTGAGGTTCAACATGACGACGATCCGCTTGGTCCTTGTGCTTCCGCACTGCCTGCTGGAGGTGCACATAAGCCGAGTCCCATACCCTCTCGCTCTGATGGAACCAGTAATCGACAGCTGGAACCTCAGAGGGCTCACCCGACCAAGGGAAGAGTGGAGGTTGATAACCCAGGACACACTGAAAGGGGGTGAGCCGAGTGGGGGATTGCCGAAGGGAATTCTGGGCGTACTCCGCCCAGGGAAGGAACCGGCTCCAGCTGTCCCGGTACTTGGTGGCAATAGGTCCTGAGATGTCGAAGATAAGCTGACAGTTACCCCGAGGAGTCTGAAGAAGGCTTGCCAAACCCTTGAAATGAACTGTGGACCTCACTATGTCCTCGGGGATGCCGAAGTTTCAAAACACATGATTGAAGAGGGCCTCTGCGGCCTCAAACGCAGTTGGAAGTCCAGGCAATGGGATCAGCTTGCAAGCCTTCGAAAAGCGATCCACAACGATGAGGACACAAGTGTGGTTACTGGATCTGGGAAGGTCCGTCATGAAATCAATTCCAAGGTGGGACCACGGTCATTGTGGGATAGGAAGTGGCACGAGCTTGCCCTCCGGGAGTCTTCTGGGGGTGTTGGTAATGGCACAGACTGAGCATCCCCGAACGTACCTGGAAACATCCCAAGAGATGGACGGCCACCAGTACCGATTACTGAGGAGCGAGAGGGTACGCCTGCTACCTGGATGTCCAGAGCCCGGAGCGGTATGAGCTGAGTCCAGAAGGGCAGCACGAAGATGGAGAGGTGTTAAGACGCGCCCCTCTGGACCTCCCGGCGGAGCGGGATGATGAAGGTTCTCCTGGGAAATCTGCTCGCCGATGTCCCAGATGATGGGGCTGATGATCATGGCTGGAGGGAGGATAGGTTCTGGTAGCAAATCTACGGTTGAAGCATGATGAAGACGAGAGAGAGCATCCGATTTGCAATTCTTGCTTCCAGGTCGGTATGACATGGTAAAATCAAAGCGGGTAAAGACGAGAGCCCATCAAGCCTGATGGGGATTCAGCCTTTTCGCTTCTCTAAACTATTCCAGGTTGCGATGATCGGTTATTAACCTCAAACTGGTGATTAGCTCCCTCCAGCCAATGCCTCCATTCCTCTAACGCAAGCTTGATGGCGAGCAGCTCCAGATTCCCAATATCATAGTTCCGCTCCGCCGGGGACAGCTTCTTAGAGTATAAGACACATGGATGGAGTTTGGGAGGATCACCCTGCTGCTGTGATAGAACTGCTCCAACTCCTGTTGAGGATGCGTCCACCTCAACAACAAACGGTATATCTGGGTTAGGATGAACCAGGATGGGAGCAGTCAGGAAGGCTTCTTTCAGTTGTTGAAAGGCTAAGATGGCTTCAGGAGATAAGGACAGAGACTTGGGTCGGCCCTTTAGAGACGTGGTCAAAGGAGAAGTGATGTGACTGTAGTTATTGATGAATCTTCTATAGAAATTGGCGAATCCGAGAAATCGTTGAAGATCCTTCACAGTAGAGGGCAGGGGCCAGTTCCGGATAGTTTTCACCTTCCTCTGGTCCATCTGCACTCCCTGTTGGTCTATGATGTAGCCCAGAAATTGTGGTGGTGTGAAACTCACATTTCTCCAGTTTCAGGTACAGTTTATGAGCTCTCAGTTTCTCCAAAACTAGAGTGACATGGCGCTGATACTCAGCAAGAGATGAGGAGTAGATGAGAATATCGTTGATATAGACAACCACAAATCTGTTGAGATACTCTCGGAAGACCTCGTTCATGTAACCCTGGAAGACAGCTGGGGCGTTGGAGAGTCCAAAGGGCATGACTCGATACTCATAGTGACCTGAGGGCGTGACGAATGCCGTCTTCCATTCATCACCTCGTCGAATGCGAATCAAGTTGTATGCACTGCGTAAATCGAACTTAGAAAAGATGCAGGCTCCAATGCTGCTGGGACCAACCAGAGGAAGGGGATAACTAATCTTCACAGTTTGAGAGTTGAGATGACGATAATCAATGCACGGCCTCAAGCCTCCGTCCTTCTTAGCCACGAAAAAGAAGCTGGAAGCGGCAGGGGATGTAGATGGTCGAATGAACTCCTGTTGAAGAGCCTCCTCCACATACTCCTCCATGGCCTTCAGCTCCGAGATGGACAGAGGTTAGACGCGGCCTTTAGACAGGGTGGCTCCAGGTAGTACGTCGATAGCGCAGTCCCATGGCCGGTGAGGTGGTATTTTGGTCGCCAACTGCTTGCTAAACACATCCTGGAACGCCCTATACTCAGCCGGAATCTCCACCTGTTGATGGACCTCCGGACTCTCAATGGACATGGAACACACGGGAAACTCGGACTTTCCCACCGAAGATGAAGAGGGGGCTTTCTGGACCTTCTCAACCGAAGCTAGACAGGAATGCGAGCAGTCTTCTCCCCAGCGAAGGACCTCCTTGGATTTCCAGTCGATGATGGGTTGATGTTGGACCATCCAAGGGCGTCTCAGAATGAGCTCAGTAGTGGACTCATCCAGCACCATGAAGGAGATCTCTTCCGAGTGCAGGCAGCCGATGCGGAGCATCAGTGTGGGGGTGAAGTGACGAATTCGACCTCGACCCAGCGGTCTACCGTGGATGGTTTGGACTCAGAGATCTTGACTTCGGCGTTTACGAACGTTCAATTTTTGTAGGAATTCAGTGGAAATGAAGTTCCCCGCCGAGCCGGAGTCGAGGAGGGCTTGTGCTGAGACATATACAATGGAGGTTAATAGATGAACAGTTGTGCGGTTCAAGGTTGAAATCTTAGGAGGAATCTGAATGGTGCTTACTGCAAGGCGTTGAGGTCGAATAGGGCAGGAGTTGATGAGATGTTTATCACCCCCACAGTATAGACAAAGACGCTGTTGAATTCTACGCTGCCGCTCTGAAGAAGAAAGATGAGTGGAGTCAATCTGCATGGGCTCGGTTGCTGGAGGGGCGACTGATGGAGCCGAGGATGGAGGATTTACAGTGGTTTCTAGAACATCACAGGCAGATAAGCGTTGAGATACTCAAATGGTTTTCTGAATGAGGTTTTCAATTCCCAAGGAATCCTCATATACCACCACCAGCTGACGGATGTTAGGGTTGAGACCATGCCGAAAAGCTGTCATCAAAGCTGTCTCATTCCAGGCACTAGAAGCCGCCAGCGTGCGAAATAGAAGGGGATTTGTACTCACTGAAGACTTTCCTTGACGAAGGTTGAAGAGCTGATTGTGAACGGTGAGATCGGAAACTGTCTGACCAAACACTTCCTTGAACTGCTGAATGAAACTTGAAAGGGATTTAACCGCAGGAGAATCTGAGTTCCAGAGAGATTGGGCCCATTGGAGAGCTCTGCCGGACAGCAGGGAGATAATAAACGCCACTCGGGCTGAATCGTTAGAGAATTGATGTGCCTGCATTTGGAAATATAGCGATACCTGAAGCAAAAAACCGCTGCAATCCTCCGCCTCTCCGTTGAATGTCGCTGGTCAGGCCATGGGACTCACAGAGGCAGCTGACGAAGCAGCGGATGTTTGCGGAAGTGAATGGTGGCGTGCTGAGTGAAGGAGATCCTCGGGAACGGTGGGTGGATTAGCCGATGGAGAAGGAAGTAAGGACTCGCGAACAGCCTGAACCAGTTCCGCGAATGGATCGCGAGATGGATTCTCCACGGGCTCCGCTGGACTCTACATTTCGTTGGTCTGGTCTTCTGTCACGGATGTGAAATAGTGAAATAGTGTTTATTTACAGGTTGTAGATCCAGACAGAGATAGGGTGAGTATGCAAGACGATATTCAGGATTGGAGGATGGAACTTAACTGAAGGATAACCAGAGTCTTTGTTTACAGATGCGGATGGAGAGTCACTGGGAACAGGCTGATGACCGGAGACTGGAGACTGAACTTCCGTGTGAAGGTTAGCAGGTGATCGATGGATGGAACTCAGGTAGGTAGCGGGTAAGTTGCGGGTAAGTTGCAGGTAAGTAGCGTGATAGTCTGTAGTGTCATGTAGAGACGTATGGAAGTAAAATAATGACAAATGTTTTTGAAACAAAAAGCCTGTTGAATTGCATTACTTACTACTTAAAATATGCATTGCATTAACCCTGCTAGGATTATATCATTACTGTTAAAGCAAAATCCAGATGGTAAATTTAAAGATCCTATGTATTTAAAAAATTAGAGGCCTTTGACCTTGCTCTGTTGTGACACTAGAATTCTTTCCAAATGCATTGCTTTAAGAATGAAAAAAGGAATTGATTGTATTATAGGGAATGAGCAAGTAGGGTTTATAAAAGGAAGATTTATTGGTGACAATTTGAGACAGATACTTGACACTGTAGATTTCTATAAAAATACTCAACAGCCAGGATTATTACCGGTATTTATAGCGGATTTTGAAAAGGCCTTTGATAAAGTTAGATGGGAGTTTATTGAGAAGTGTCTTCGATATTTTAATTTTGGAGACAATTTTATCAAATGGTTTGAAACGCTCTACAAACACACCATCAATAGAGTTATAAATAATGGGCATTTATCTACAGGATTTCCCCTAACACAAGGGGTTCGTCAGGGGTGTCCGTTGTCACCATATTTGTTCCTGATATGTATTGAAATATTAGCAATTAAAATTAGAAAGAATATAGAGATCATATTTTGAAGCCGAATGGCATGGAGACAAAACTTACAATGTATGCTGATGATGCAACCTTTTTTATACAACCAAAACAATTTGCTTTAACAGTAATGATATAATACAAGCAGGGTTAATGCAATGCATATTTTTTTCAAGTAGTGCAATTCAACAGGCTTTTTGTTTCATAAACATTTGTCATTATTTTACTTCCATACCAGACAATGAGTGTGTGAAGAGGAGTTGAATGTATAGGGAGGTGAACTGATGAGGTGCTTAAAACTCAGGGGACTGTGAACGAGTGGGAGGAGTGAGTGAAGCTGGTGGAATCCTGACACCATGATCTCAGTGATGTTAACGCCTTGTTTTACTGTTTGAGCTACAGTATTTCCCATTATGTGTTCTCAACAGTTTGAGTATCCATGATTAATTTATTTGTGGACAGTTTACGTAGTAATATAGTAGATTATGTTATTCAGTCAATGAAAACGTGGGCTGGATATAATAGAGGTCAGCAGATGCCATGGCCTCTGTCAACATCTCACTGGAAAAAGGTTATGGTAATCTGTCATGTGCAGTCGTGTTTTTAAATGAGGCGGCAGAGTCCTCAAATTAATGTTCTAGTTACACTTAAAGTTGACACATTTTACAGGTGAAAGTAACCATGAAATCAAATGTGACAATTCTTGTTTTTTATGGAATATCGCATAGGCTTTGCCCACCAAAGAATATGCTATTTTACAGGGAGTTTGCACTGCGGAAGCCGCAGAGTGTGTGTCCGGATCCCGAATGAAAGTGCTGGAACCAGCAGGTGAGATAAACCTAAGTCATATGGGACAAACAACACCAAATAGACAGAGACAGAATGACACACAGCATTACTGAAAGCACAGAAGCTGATTATGTTTATATGTTATAGCTTCCAAATGTTTCTCCTGTAACGTTAATAAAACATTAATTCAAAGTTATCTGGTCTTTTATAATCTTATAAATAAAGTTGCACAAAAACATTATTTATACATTGTTCATAGAACATTTTTTACCTGAAACATTTAGTTGGATGTTCACCCAACGTTTTTTAAATGTTACTACTTAATTCAGAATGTTCAAAGAACATTCGTAAGTAACATTCCCATTATGTTTTCAAAATCATCAAATGAATTGTTCCCTTAATGTTCACATAACCAAGATTTTTTTTAAGAAACATTTTAAAAACTGGAAGTTCACAAATAACGTTTTTATAACTAGCAAAATATTGTTAGATCACATTTTTGGTAGTTGTCATATGGTTCAGAGCCAGTGCCGGTCCTCCCTATACGCAAAGTCCGCAAGTTGTGTAGGGCCCCAGAAACAACAGGGGGCCCTGAGCCCTTAGTCTGGACGTGGAGCTCTCGGCATCTCGAAAGATGTTGATCTTCGTTCTAGTCCTCTTTTTGTCTCAAAGTCTGCTTGCCATGGTCCATAATGTTTGAACAAAACAACAACAGCATGAGCGTCCTGCTGAGCATAACCCAGTTGTCCATGTCTGTCGCCACGAGCGGAAACCATTGACTGGCGACTCCCCGCCCCTGCTGACACGTCCCATTTCCTTGGTTAAAATCGCAATTTTCTCACGATTTACAAATAGTTGGAAACATTGTAAGTAATCAACTAAACAAAATATATAACATTGGCCTAGTGGTTTTTGGATATTTTACTGCAAAAATCCTACATATTGTACCTTTAAAGTGGCAGCAGCCTAATAAACCAGCTAATAACTCAGTTATTTAATGTTAATCAAACAACAAAAGAAAACAAGATAATCCTTCACTACTCTTCACTGAATAATATTAGTAACTTTTTTAAGAATCATTGTATATTTAATTCACACAGTAAAGACTATGCAATGTTTTTTTTTTATGTTTTTTTTTTTTTACCATTTGATTACAATTTCTGTATAGTAGAAATTAGTAGTAGGCTAAATTGTTCATTTCATTCATATATATTTTTTTCTGTTGTATTTGTCCTATTGTTTTTATTTTTTTTATTGTATTACTGAACATTTCAACTCACTGCTGTTGGTTGACATTGAAAAAACTGCTCTGAAAAAAAAAAACAGATTAAGGGATTGGGGGTCATTTTTAGGTTTTATGAACGCACTGACAGTGGCCCCGGACAAAGTTGCGTTTAGGACCCCCATAAGTATAGAATCGGCACTGTTCAGAGTTCATATTTTTGTAACAATTTTATGTTTTGGCGAATTGGTGGCAAATTCGAATGCATTTGTATCTCATTCACACATTTTTGTATGATCTGTTTACGCCCCAGTGATGGTTAGGTTTAGGGATGG
The DNA here is from genome assembly GCF_029890125.1 of Rhinichthys klamathensis goyatoka. NCBI lineage: Eukaryota > Metazoa > Chordata > Actinopteri > Cypriniformes > Leuciscidae > Rhinichthys > Rhinichthys klamathensis. Next base: position 529,385 of record NW_026606562.1, on the reverse strand, counting down.
ACTTTCATGTTTGCTTTTTTCTAAAAAAAACGTCTCGGGTTATGACTATAACCCTTGTTCCCTGAGAAGGGAACGAGACACTGCGTCGTTGAAAACGACTCTTTGGGGACGCTCCCTAAGCGTGCGCCTCTGAAGTATGAATGAAACTAATCCAATCCTGATTGGTGTTGCGTCGTGACGTAACATGTGACGGCATAACCGGATGTATAAAAACGGCGCTGATGCAAACACATACCAGCCTCGCGATGAAGCAAGACGCTCTAAGGCCTCTAGGGGCGTGGCAGGACGACGCAGTGTCTCGTTCCCTTCTCAGGGAACAAGGGTTATAGTCATAACCCGAGACGTTCCCTTTCGAGGGAACTCGCACTGCGTCGTTGAAAACGACTCTTTGGGGAACGAATGCCCACTATGCCACGCACCGGAACAAGGCCCGCCCTAAAGTGAAACTGAAACAGGCACAAAACTAGGACGAGAGCACTCGCGCACCAGGCGTACTAGGGAGGTGCAGACCATAAAACCTGATAAAGGTGTGCGGGGTAGCCCAACCGGCTGCCTCACAGATCTCCTCAAGAGGCACGCCCAGTTGGAGAGCCCTAGAGGAAGCCATGCCTCTAGTCGAGTGAGCCCTAACGGCCAAAGGTGAAGGCATATTGCGCACCTTGTAGGCCTCGGTAATAGCCTGAACAATCCAATTACTAATAGTTTGTTTAGACGCAGGGAGCCCCTTTTTAGGTGACCCAAAACACACCAACAGTTGGTCCGACCTCCTCCAGGAAGAGGACCTCTCAAGGTAAATGCTCAACGCTCTGACAGGACAGAGCAAATGGAGCCTCTCTTCCTCTGCCGACACATGAGGTGGAGGATGAAAAGCCTGAAGGACTGTAGACCGTGCCACATTAGAAGGCACCTTAGGCACATAGCCCGGTCTTGGGTTCAAAATGACCTTAACTCCGCCAGGTGCAAACTCCAAGCAAGCTGGCGTTACTGCCAGGGCTTGGAGATCTCCCACCCTCTTAAGGGAAGTAATGGCTAAGAGGAATGCCATCTTGAAAGTCAGATCCTTGGGTGACGCCGACTGAAGAGGTTCGAAGGGGGCAAGGGATAACCCCTCGAGAACCACTGCCAGGTCCCAGGAGGGAACCCTGGACCTGGTTGTCGGTCTCATCCTCCATGTACCGCGGAGAAAACGTACAACCAGTTGGTGCCTCCCCAAAGGCCCATCGCCCAGTGGTGCATGGAAAGCCGCAATGGCAGCTACGTACACCTTAAGCGTGGATGGGGAGAGACCCGCAGAGAAGCGATTTTGAAGAAACTCCAGAACTGAAGCCACCGGGCAGTTAACTGGATCTAGCTCATGTTCTCTACACCAAGTGGCAAAAACATTCCACTTGAGGCCATACAATCTCCTAGTAGACGGAGCCCTAGAGTTAAGTATGGTATCAACCACCCCCTCTGATAACCCAGCATTTAAGTACTGGACCCCCTCAGGGGCCAGACCCACAGCTTCCACAACTCTGGGCGAGGGTGGAAAACTGTGCCCTCCGCCTGAGACAACAGATCCCTCCTCAGAGGAATCTGCCACGGCGAGTCTATCAGGAGTGATACGATGTCTGAAAACCATACTCGGGCCGGCCACAACGGGGCTACCAGAAGAAGACTGATGCCCTCCTGACGGACCCTCTCTAGGACTCCCGGAAGCAGAGCAACGGGGGGAAAAGCATACAGGCGAAGCCTCGGCCAAGCCTGTACCATGGCATCCAACCCCAATGGGGCTGGATGGGTGAGGGAAAACCAAAGGGGACAGTGGGACGTCTCTTGAGACGCGAATAGATCCACTTCCATAGGTCCGAACCTCTGCCATATTAGCTTCACCACCTCTGGGTGAAGTCTCCACTCCCCGGGCCTCAGCCCCTGCCTCGACAGGATGTCTGCTCCCCGATTCTGAACCCCCGGGACATATATTGCTCTGATAGACAATATTTTCCCCTGGGACCAAAGAATAATCTGATGCGCCAATCTGGATAGAGGGCGCGATCTGAGTCCCCCTTGTCGGTTCAGATAAGCTACCACTGATGTATTGTCCGATCGTACTAGGACATGGTAACCCTTGATGTCTGGAAGGAAGCTCCTCAGAGCCCTGAACACAGCCAACATCTCCAGGCAATTTATATGCCAAAAATGATGATGGTCCTGCCACAGACCCCTGGCAAAGCGGCCGTCCATGACCGCGCCCCAGCCAGTGAGGGAGGCGTCTGTCGAAACGGTTTTCCGGCGACACGACGCTCCTAACACTGGCCCTTGGGACAGGAACCAAGGTTTCTTCCATATTAATAGAGAACGAAGGCATCTGCGCGTTACTCTGATTATACGAAATGGATTCCCCTTGGGGGAAAACCCCTTGGCTTTCAGCCACCACTGGAGGGGCCTCATATGTAGAAGGCCCAAAGGTATAATGTTGGATGCCGCTGCCATGAGGCCCAGCATCCTTTGAAACCTCTTCACAGTGATGGGCTGGCCTAGCTTTATCCCAGAAACCATTGTCAGGATGGACTCGATTCGTGCGGGAGACATGTGTGCCCGCATCGTAACCGAATTCCATACCACGCCCAAAAACGTTGTTTTCTGAGCTGGTTCCAACACGCTTTTTTTCGTGTTGAGTCTCAACCCCAATTCCTGAATGTGGCCAAGGACGACATCTCGATGCCGAACCGCCATTTCCCGAGACTGGGCCAATATGAGCCAGTCGTCGATATAATTCAGTATACGGATGCCCTGAAGTCTTAACCTCTTAACCGTCTCCAGAGCGTCGGCGCACTGAAGCGTTTTTTTTTTTATTTAGTTCAAATATACTATCAGATTTAATGTTATACCTTGACAAACTATACATCATTAAAAAGATATAAGCCTCAAGATTCAGTATTTGACCACTATTGTATTCTGAGAAACTTATAGTGACAGTTATGTCTTAATTTGTGTCAGGAGTTATGAAATGAAAACAATGAGTCGATACCTTTAATATGAATTATGAGCGTCAGCTGGTCCATTCATAAAAAACACTCCGTGCTGTCGTCATGACAGCGATTCACAAAACAACGTCCCTGAGGGCTTTTAGCTCAACAATGTGCAGATGTGGAGAAATATTGATATATTCTCATAGATTCACATCATATTTCTATAGACAGGAATAATATTTATTGAATTTATACCCAAATGCGTCGATGTAAGTTATGATCGCTTCTTACTGAGATGTGCTGTGTTTTCCATTCATACCAATGGCATGGGGGCGCTATTATGTCCAATAAAAGTCCATATATGGATCATGAAGAAGACCCATAGTCATGTGACATTCCAGGACGTCACTGAGTGATACAGAAAGTAGCTGACAGAGATCGCTGTAACATGCAGATAAAGATGTTTTGAAAACAATAAACATGATTGCAATGATATTTGAGTTACCTGTGTTCTTCAAGCCATGCCAGGTATTTCATAATAATAGATTATATTTATAATGTAATGCTAATCGATATAGATTTCATCATCGTTCAGAACACTAAATAATACATTTTCTGTCGGATTTTTTTTTAATATGAAGCCAAGTTAGATCACAGAAGATTATTTAAAACACTAGACTTGCGTTATATAGTAAGTTTGGAGCACAAACATAATTTTAATCTCATAAATGGTCGTGTATTGATGGTGTGCTAAGCTAACATGCTAGCGAGCCCAGGCGCACCTGCCACGAGCAGTTATTGTTTTATGATTTTTTTCTAAATAGGAATGCTTACTGAAATGTTTCAGTGCATTTGATACCAGTTTCAAATATTTAGTGAGAATTTTGATAAAAGAAATTAGGGTTTGAAACCCTATGAATAGCCTGTGAATAGCCAGTCGTTAGTAGCTATAATGCAGACAAAAGAAATGCATATTTAGATCCATAATAACCAGTCTGGAGAGGTGTGAATGTGTACAGGGGAGACTGACACTGAATGGGGCACCACAAAACAATAGAGACAATAGACTGAATAGATGACTCAGAGGATGACTAAACATCAGTTTGCTAATAGAGTCTAATCAAAATAAAGTAATTTGACATGATCTTGAAAAACATTTAACTAAATACAGAGTTTTATACTTATCATTTTCAGATTTTAAATATAAAATGGTCAGACATGTGGCTTTAGCTGCAGTGCATTTCTAGATTGCTCCAGGGCCAACTTCCATTTTATTTTCATAAAGATGTTTCATAAAAATAAATTTCTAATAACTTTACAAAACTTTGAAGCTATTTAAAATTGTTTTTTTCATTATGACAATAATTCATTCTACATTTACAATAAACAACCAGGTGTCAGCTTTCAAATGAGATCATACTTGTGCTTTTAGTGCAAAGGGTTCATGAACTGTATCTGTTTCAGTTTGGGTATGTGATTTCTGGGGATTTTTCAAAAGTGGGCTTGAAGCTTAACAGGTTAATGGAGCCAGAGCTGCATCCATACACTTCGTGAACGTGCGGGGAGAGAGTGCTAGGCCGAACGGAAGAACCCGATACTGATATGCTTCGCCCCCGAAAGCAAACCTTAGGAACCTCCTGTGACACGGAAGGATGGAGACATGAAAATAGGCGTCTTTTAGGTCTATCGTGACAAACCAGTCCTCGGACCTGATTTGATTCACAATGATGGGAATCGTAAGCATTTTGAACCTGAATCTCCTCAGAGACCGATTCAACTGCCTTAGATCCAAAATCGGCCTTAGCCCGCCGTCCTTCTTTGGAACTATAAAGTATCGGCTGTAAAATCCGGACTCTCTGTCTGGTGGGGGAACAATTTCTATAGCCCCTTTGACCAGGAGAGCCTGTACTTCTTGTTCCATGACCCGAGCCTGTTCTGGAACCACTGTAGTCGGCACCACCCCTGCAAACCTGGGAGGTCGGTGACCAAACTGCAGTCTGTATCCTTTTTCTATTATATTCAGGACCCATAGAGAAATATTTGGAAGAAGGCGCCACCCCTCTACAAAATTTACTAAGGGAACCAGCCTCTCGAGACTGGCCTCGGGTGTTTCTCGAGCACTGTTCTCGACCCTCTGACACAGCGAACTGGCAGGAAGCGGACGAGAACGATTTTGTGACCATAGTCGGTGCTCTCTTGCAAGCTTTTGGGGCGAACGCCACGGTGTGCGTTCGCTGGAAATCGATGCGACCCGAAGCGTCCAGGACGGCGGGACAACATCTCTTTCCAGAGGGCTCCGTTGTGAAAACAACCTCGGTTGCTCCCTCACGGGGGGGACAGCCCTCAGAGGTCCTACCAGATTGGCTAGGACCTCTTTCCTGAAGCCCTCTTTGCCTGAATGACGGCCCTCAAGTCGCCCTTCTGGCCAGAGGATTTAGAGTGAGAACGTTTCCTCTGTTGCCAAGCTCCCGAGGGAGGGGCTCGAGAGGAAACGCTCTCCTTTTGCTCCAGGCGATGGGAGGAGCTGGCTGACGGCTGAGGCTGGCCACTTGGACCAGCCCTCCTAGACCCAGATCTAGATCGGCGAGGGAGATACTGCTGAAAAGCTGCTGACTGTTTTTTCGCCTCCTGAAACCTGTCAACAACGGTGTTTACTGCGTCGCCGAACAGGCCAGAAGGCGATAACGGGGCATCCAACAAAAATGATCTGTCCTTATCCTTAATACCGGACAGATTCAGCCATAGATGCCTCTCTGTGGCCACCAAAGCTGCCATGGAGCGGCCAATAGCACGGGCCGTCTCCCTAGTGGCTCGGAGAGATAAATCAGTCGCTCTTCTAAGCTCCGCAATATCTTCGGGTGTTGGGCCCTCACCCTCATCTAGGTCTTTTAAGATATCGGCCTGGTACGCCTGCAAGATTGCCATAGAGTGCAGGGACGCACCAGCCCGACCAGCCGCCATATAAGCCCTGCCCACCATCGCAGAAGTGTCCCTGCATGGTTTGCTGGGCAGCGCCGGGGCTTTAAGCGAAGATGCCGCTTCGGGAGAAAGATAGCTCGCTAAAGCTTCCTCCACCCGCGGCATCTTGCCATACCCCGACTCTCTCGCACCCACCACATTACTATAATCACATAACGTAGGTGATGAAATACGAGATGAGTGGGGCTTTTCCCAGGATCTCGAGATCTCTTTATGAAGATCCGGGAAAAAAGGCAAGCCCCGGCGCTGAGGCTGTGAGCGATGCTGCAGGAATCTCTCGTCTAATTTGCTCTGACGAGAATCATCCTGCTTATCTTGTGGCCAACTAATATTGAGTTTGGCCACAGCACGCGTCACAACCTCCACCAACTCCTCATACGCAGGAACATGAGTCGGCGAGTGTGACTCATGTTCCCCGCTCCCGATGCTGATCACATCCACTTCCTCGGAAGCGGATAGTTCAAGCACCGGGCACTCGTCATGGGCAGAAGAAGCCGCAGCGCGGGCTTCTGCATCATGAGCGAGTGTTATAGAATCCACAGATGATGAACGAGAAAGTGCCTCAGCAGTCTCGTTCTCATCTGCGAGATCCTTTTGCGATCCCCACGATCTAAGCCTCCGCGCCGCCTCAACGGACGCGGGACCTGAACCGCAAGGATCGCGAGCTTGGCCATCTTTATCAAAAACAGCCAAGCGGGAGCGCAGCACTCTCAATGGAAGTGCTTCACAATGTGTACAGGGATCACAGGCAGCTCCCTCGAGAGCTGCCTGTGCGTGCTGCACTCCCAAACAATTCACACATAGTGGATGCGTGTCCCCACCCGTGATAAATCTAGGACAGGGGTGCACACATCTAGTGAATTGCTCACTCGCCATACTTTCACTTTCAGACAGACAATACAACACCAAATAAGACAGACAGTTTTCAACAGATAGCGCTTGCTGAAGAGCGAAAGCTGGTATGTGTTTGCATCAGCGCCGTTTTTATACATCCGGTTATGCCGTCACATGTTACGTCACGACGCAACACCAATCAGGATTGGATTAGTTTCATTCATACTTCAGAGGCGCACGCTTAGGGAGCGTCCCCAAAGAGTCGTTTTCAACGACGCAGTGCGAGTTCCCTCGAAAGGGAACATACATTTTTGTACAATTCACATTATACAAAATTGCCACCTCATAAAGTGGTTGCGTTTTAGGTGAGATTGGGTTGATCTAACATTTAATTTAACATTTGTTGATCTCATTGTGTTTGAGTTTTGTGAGTTGAGGTATATGTGCATCCCATTGCAACGCTGGGGTTTAATATATATTTATCTATCATGGTAATATATTTGCTTCTAGTTTTAAGAGGCAACTAATGCCCATCATACAGTTTATTTTTTCATTTCTTATTATGAAAAAAGAGGTTTGTAAAAGTTTCTTTGTGCTTGGATTTTGTTTTGTCTTTGTTCACAGTCTCCCTGCCTGAGTTTGTCCATTTGTCACCATGGTTACTGATTTGATTAGTCATTGTTTTCAGCTGTTGCCTAATTAGTCCTCTTTGTTTTCTCCCAGTGATGGAGAGCTTCCACCAGCTACGAGGAGAGAGCCTGTGACCACAGCGCCAACCATCGCAGCAGAGCTGACACCTCAATGTAAGTCTGACCAGGGTTGTGAGCCGGCATCCAACGTGACAGAGGGAACCCTGGTGGAACTGGAAAAGGAGGACTGGCTAATAGGCCTATCATTGAATTATATGGGTTTAACATTACCACCATTCATCCCATCCAGCTTTCCTCTCTCACCTACACTCAGCCAGTCCTCCAGCCCTGCCTCAGCTGTATGCCTGCAGCCCTTCTCCTTCCCCTGTAAGGCCTCAGGTCGTGCACTGAGATAACCCCTCGTCTCCACCTCCGGCCTCTGATCCTTTCGCTCCTCCTCCACCCGTCAACCTGTCTGTGCCCACGGCCGCATTAACAATAGGGCTAGGCGGGGCTAAAGCCCCGGGGCCCGAGCAAGGAGGGGGCCCGTGATTGGCTGTGGTGCAGATTGACTACTACTAGCAATCTGATTTCCAAAGCCATACCACGCCCCCCACAAATTGGCCCTGTTATTTAGTGGGGCTTTGCCGTATATTCCATGCATTATCATGGAATCATTATCATTAATATTATAGTGACCGTTCGCAAAGACCCGCCTTTTTTAGTTACTGTGGGACAAGCCAGGCGGCTCTCAAGAGTAACGCACATCATGTTCTCACGCAGTGAAAAATACATTGCGGGGCAAAGACTAACGTTACACTGAGTGACTACATACAAGAGAGGGCTCAGACTGTTGATATGAAACAAAGTCTCAACTTTCAAATATTGTCATTTAAGTAATTTAAACAATACTGTTTTTCACGTTCAAGTCCACCGACGTTAATCCACTGACAGCTTTGTTGTCGGACAAAATTGCGGATTCGGCGTTATGATTGGCCAGTTCGCCTGTCAATCAAACCCCCGTGGGCAGCAGGGCATGGTAAATTGAAACGTCACGTTTTAATTTGATCTACCAATCAAATATATTTATTCTATATTTAACGCGTGAACAATCGACCTGCTGCTGTACGTAGGCCTATCAGATGATGGCTGCCTGAGCCTGATTAGAATATAGCCTACGCATCAACCTATCAATGGCCTCCACTCTTCACTTCATTCTAGACTATTCTTAAGACATCATCGACCCCACCAATTTTCGGTAAGTTTGATTATTAACTTGATGGATATTGCTTTTTGTGTTTGATCAAACTCTATATTCGCCTAAAGGGCTGGCGTGGCGATAATATATCCGGTAGAAATATGTTAATTTTGCTGCGCCATCATGATGTAAGTTAATAATTTAAACGCGTTTTTAATTGTGGTTTAGATACAAATTATTTTAAACTGCTCAGGCACAGTAAGCAGCGGGAGAGAATTAATTTAGTAAATGCTCGTTTTGAGACCATGGTGAACTTGAGACGGTTTTGCACAGCCGCAGCGCACTTGAGTTCCGACCCTGAGGTCTTAAAGTGACAGTAGCTGCTAATAAAGCTGCTGTCGCCATTTGTGTCAATAATGTTAATCAAACATAAGAAAGAAAGTAATTTACTGCTCTTGACTGAATCACTTTTGTAAAATAAATAACAATGAGTGTTGAATTTATAGTGAAAACTATGTATTGTATATTTGATAACTTTTTACAATATAATATTCAGTGCTTTAAGTTTTTCAAGTTGGCTAGGTCGATTTCTTATGTGCCTTTGTTCTATTGTTATCTGGGACTCTTGTCATCAGTAAGCTTGAGATTATTTTATTAAACTACTATTATTTATTGTGATATTGAAATTGGTCACAAGAATTATGAAATTTTAGTGGCATTAAATTTTTATATAATAAAAATATAACTTGACTGTGAAGTAGGCTATATCATAGATAGATAAAATGACTCGTATAATGATATAACATTTAGCTCATGTAGTTGGTGACCTAAAGTGGTGGGGGCCCTGCAGTAACTCATAGCCCCGGGGCGCAGTGAGCTCTTAATGCGGCCCTGTCTGCGCCGCCTTGGCTCCTTGCACCCTCAGCTCCACCAGAGGCCCTCAGCCTTGCGGCTCCACCAGGCACCCTCGTCCCTCCGGCTCCACCTCTGTCAGCCGTCACCCTGCCTGCGCCGCGGACTTGCGAGCCATCCGTGGCGCTGCATCTCTCCAACCCTTCGGCTCCAGCGGGCTCCGGGCTTTAAAAAAATAAGCATGAAGGTCCACCCCAAACATAACTGTCAGTGGGGTGTAAGCAGATCTTACGAAAACATACAAATGAAATTGTACAACTTCATGCTTGTGATAGGAGAAACAAAGCTTTTTAAAGCTTCGAATCAATTGAACCAATAGGCGTTATGCCGAGCGTCACGTGACCAAACCGGAAAACGGGTCTCATTGCATCCGCTTGTCAGAGAAAGTGTTAACGGCCGTAAGAACTAACTACGATATCTATGGATTTTTAAGGTAATCAGCTAACCTACTAAGTTCACTTTGTTATTGGTGTTTTATGGTATTTAAATATCTAAACGTTAGTGTGAAGAAGAAAAATTAAAAAACTTTTAAATATCAATCTGCACATGCGAGGGACATTGGTTATGCTCATTTTTGCTTGCTCCTTTTAAGTTAGCTTGACTAAAACCGCAAAAAAAAATCATGAAGCACATCCAAAAGACCTGAATCGGAAGCGATGTGATCTGTTTTCCGGCTTGGTCACGTGACGCTCGGCATAAAGCCCATTGCTTTTCAAAATGCTTCACTGTTTTGATGTGTACACACTGGGGACCCCTGCTGGTCAGAACAGAAATGCATCAAAGACTCAGGCCAAACATGCATAAAAACACCTTTTACAAACACACTGCAAATGTGAAAGTAAAATCTATCAAATGCAACTAACTAACCATCGGATGCAAAACTGGGCAAAAATTAGCGCATGGATTCTTGCAGAAGGACGTCTCTTTGTCTCTGTCTGGGGTGACAGAGTCAAGCACCGATTATTGTTGAAATCTGACTTCACCCCCGCGTCCATGTGACTGCCTTACTCAGGAGACAATCAGGATTCAAGGACCTCTGGGTTTAGCTCACTAAAGTCCAGACAGAATCCCATTCAGAAGAAATGAATGAATGCGCGAGAGAGCCGCAAAATGTCTTTCCTGACATCTGTCAAGAAAAGTTAAAATCATAACACCATCCCATCCCGAAACTGATCTCATCTTAATCTGGCATGTAATTATCTTTAGCTGAGCTTGAGAGATTTCAAAAGAAAACATTTTACCTCATGCATGTGGAGACCAGTGCGTTTTCTTTTCTCAGAAGCGTGACGCTGCCCCCAGTGGGCTGGGCTGGTTCTGCATGGATGGAGCATAGAGGAAGGGAGGGTCGCAGTCCTTGCTTTCATGCATCTTATCTCGAGATGTCTTTGAGGGTGAAGGTAATGTTGGGCGTTAGCTCATGACACCCATTTGTTCTTTTTGTTTGCCCTTGATTGTGTGGAAAATGATTCTTGTCAAAAGATCCCACATCCGTCTTTCTCATTTGAATGAGTTAGTTGTTAGTCATTACTTTTGCTCGTAGATGTGTTTTGTCCCAACTAAAGCTGAAGTTTAAGTTCAGTAACACTTCCGCTGATGTTCCTGTCTTACTAAATACCAGCATACGTCAACTGGTAGAGGCCATTTCAATCTGTGTGTGACGCACTCTACAGGCCGGATGACATTAGTTAAGGGGGGTAACAATTAGCAGAGGCAATTAACCTTTAGAAGGACACCAATCTAGTAAATGAGGACATGAAAAATGACCATCCACTGTTATAAATCCCATATATTGCCTCTTATAATCAGTAAAATGACTATAAGCTCCTGGTGAAACTATACGTGAAGTGTGATACGGTCTCTTTTCTAGAATTATCCTAGAATATTAATATTTTTACTAAATGGATATTTTTATTTCATAGACTTTCTATAAGAGTTATTTATATTCACATTGTTTTCAACATTGCTAATAATCAGAAATGTTTCTTGAGCAGCAAATCCTCATATTAGAGTGATTTCTGAAGGATCATGTGACACTGAAGACTGGAGTAATGATGCTGAAAATTCAGCTTTGATCACAGGAATAAATTACAGTTACCAAAATATATTTAAACAGACAACAGTTCTTTTAAACTGTAATATTTTTACAATATTTTGATTGAATAAATGCAGCTTTTGTGAGCATAATAGACTTATTTCAAAACCATTAAAAAGCTAATTATTTAAATAATTTTAGGGCTTTAAATCTTTGGTCCATGGAAGAATGTATAAAGTTTCAGTTTTCATTTGAATTTTGGTTTAATATTTAGTATTTTTTTTATGTGCTTTCATCATTTTTTTTGTTTTGTTTTTACATTTCTGTTTAACTATTTTTTTATTTAAGTGTTAATTTTATTATTTTTAGTACTCGAACTTGAACTTAAATGTAAATTATTAAGGAAATAAATAAGGTTATCTAATATTATTATATGTATTCATATTTTAATTAGTTAAGAATAACAACACTCCTCTGACTATACAGTGACACAATGAACTTCTGACATGCCAAATATAGTTGGGGGAAAAAAGGTCAAAATTTGTATACAATAATAACAAAGCAATGTATGTTAATGACCTTAACAAATCTCACGTTCATTTAATGCGATCACTATGCTAAAGAACCATTGCAAATATAATATTATATAATAAAATAATTCCCTAAGTCTACATTGGACGGATTGACAAACGCTTCTTATGATGTTCAGGGATATTAAAATAAAACTATATTGACTTCTTGCCACTTTTGTAAAATCTAATCAATGATTTTTCTACCCCAATAATGTCTTTGAATCACCTGAATTTGTGGGCTTTCCTTAGCAAATATTGATATATGCGATTAATTGTGATTCACTTAATGAACTAATATTTAATATAGAAAATCTGCCGTTTTATATTAGGGAGTCGCTGCTTAGAAATGGTTGGACTAAGAGCCTGTGTTGGTCCAGGTAGTCCATTGATGGAAGAGCAGACATTAATCACTCCCACACCTCTGCCAAAGCCCACATTAGGAGTCTCCGGCTCTGACGCAGCAGGGGGCGAGAGGCGAGACCCTGTCCTTCTACACGCATGTGTGGCCGGGGCGATAACAGACACTGAGCTGAAGCCTCTTCACTCATCTCAGGACGCCAGAATGAAAGGATCTGTGAGGTGGAGGGGTGCAGGTCATGCCATTGTTTGCTCCTGTGGTCCACTGGCATGTCTGATAACTGACAGGAGGATAATCACTCTGTCCTCAGTAAGAAGAGGCTGACAACAGCTGGAAAGAACAATGACACAGAACAATAAGAGGGCGCATTGGTTTGAGTGAAGCTGTCCGCCCACACATCTGTAATTGAAAGCTATAGGTGGAATAAACGGATACAGTACAACCACTTTATTTCAAGATTAATTTGACCTAAATCATTCGCAAAAAAAAAATATATATATATATATATATATATATTAAAATATAACAGCAACACTTATTAGTATTAGTAGAAGTTATTAATAACCCTAATTAAGTGATTATTGAGTGATTATATTATTATTATTATTATTATTAATAATAATAATAAATAACAGCAACTATTATTAGTAGTAGTAGTTGTAGAAGTTATTAATAACCCTAATTAAGTGATTATTGAGTGATTATAATATGCAAACTAGTAATAAACTATATAAATACATTTTATTTATTTATATAGAGGATATTTAGAAAAGTCACCGCCACCAATTATTAATGATTATAAATAAGCAATTATTAAATATTTAAATTATGAATATATTGGTTATTATTATTATTAAATAATATTAATATAAATAAGTAAAAATGTATATAGTTTATTAATACTACTTATACTCATCAATAATAAATAATATTTTGGTGGCGATTATTATTATTATTAAATTATATATTGGCGGTGGTGGTGATGATGATATCTGTAGCTCAAACAGTGAAGCAACACATGAATGCAAATTTGCATTTAAATTAAGTTAATGAAATTACTTATGAAATAACAAATAACTTATTATTGCATGCTAGTTCATTGCAAGTTGATTGCTTGCTGGTCCAAGTAAAAAAAAAAAAAAAAAAAAAAAAAAACTACTTAAAGTTTAAAACTTAATTATGAGTAATAGTTATAGTAACTTTTCTTGGCAACCCACTAATGATAAATTCAAAATCATAGTGCAATGTTCACTTCCAAATAAACCCACATACATGACATCATCTTATATCATGATACATGCGATTACAAGGCCCATTCATTTCAAGGAAATTATATGTATCACGTTGTGTTGCTGTGTTATGTTTCATAAAGCACCTGCATCTGTTAATATGAGAATTTCCCATGAATTTCCATGCAGAAAATTACAGGAAGTCTGCAGCAAATATTTTATTTCATGAGATGTTTTTTTAACACAATGATTATATTCTTAAACTATACCATGTCTTTCTCATACAGGCCTGACACAGGGATTTAGCTTCAGGTGCTTTGCTTTTGTGATAAAGTCAGTGCTGGTGGGATAAGATTCCTGATTAAGCACGTACTATATTCCCATTAATTCAAAGACTGATATCTTCTTTCCTTTTAAATCAACAGTAGTGGCTTGAAACGCTTACAGCATCACTGAAGAGCGAGCAAAGCAGCTGCTCTAATGATCCAATCATGTAGCGCTCAGCTAGGACACACACACACACACACACACATACCCTGTACCAAAATACTCTGAGCCCCCTTTCTGTCTTTTAAGGCTGCATACTAACTGAATTAACCTCATAAATGACATATATGGACACATGTCCAATCACATTAGTTGATTTCAGTAGAACTTGATGTTAAGCTAACATGCTAAGCTAACAATTCAACACTGTAATCATAAAAACAACATAGCACATATACAGGGGTAAAATAGTCTGTTTAATTAGATTTATCTATATTTTATCACCATTTTATTGGTACTGAATGAAATAAAATAATGCTGACTTAGTATTTTTTAGTCAAATTCAGGTATATTAGAAGGCAGCATATTGTAGCACGCAGTTCTAGTGTTAAAGAGGAGCTTATAGTTCTTGTTGTTTTATCACAAGAGCTTTTTTAATTTCAGGAGACTTAAAACATGCATTACCCATGAATTAATTAATTCACTTTGTGCTCTTTGTTGATTTGTGCTTAATGGGTAAAAGTATTGTTACCTTTCAAATTATGACTATTTAAATAAAGCTAATCATGTCTAATTGCTTCAGCAAACCCTCACAAGCATTATTGTCTCCCAGTCATTTATTTAATGCTTCACTTTTTCTGCACAGCAATGTGTTTGCCATTAAATGGATCATTGTGAGGTGATTTTGCCCATTGTCAATCACAGCGCACCGGTGAAAGACAAAATAACATAGTCCGGCTACACCTCGAACAGAACAACTGCCATTATCCATGTGGAAGTGCACGTACTCTAAGAACAAGGTGTATTACTCATAGAATCAACACTCAGTATGTGCACATCTTACTTATGTCATGCTTTAACGTTGCGCAACACTGTTCTTCCCTAGTTTTTTCATGGTATGCTTGTCTTTCATACATGTCATCATAGACTGTCGTGAAATTCATTTTCTGGACTAATTTCCTCTTGTTGCTCAACATTTGCCACTCATCCTAGTGACTTCACTCTAAAAAATCTTGGGTTATTATTTTCTACCCAAATCCTGGGTTGAGCCTTTTGGGTCAATTTGTTTTTTTGGTTATTTTTTCCGTGTTTGGGTGGTTTTTGTGTTACCCTGCTACCTGGGTCAGATGTAACAACCCAATGTTTGGGTAGTTTTGTGTACCCTAGATCCTGGGTCAGATGTAACAACCCAGGGATTGAGTTATTTATCGCGGGCTTTTTGTGCTGCTCTGTCAAATTGTTGCATGTCTTCGGTAAAATACAGGTTTGAGTACATTTTTTGTATTTGTATCTATAAATTCGTTATTGTTCTGTATATCGTTTAATTTTACACAAAGCAACATACAAGAGTCACCTAAACGAATGTGGCGTGATGGAAACGCCTGATGCCTAGCACAAAATTGTATGATTTTATTCAAAAAGAAACCAAATATAAATACTTAGAATATTAAAATATGTTCTCAGAACTGTACACTGGTTGTTTATGGACAGGTTATGGAGTCAGTCACAGCATATTTCGGCTACGAGTGAAACGCAGGGCGTCGGTCTGAGGTTAGAAGTTCGCCCGCTGAACATGATACAAGTGCCGGCACGAGATCCAGCGCCGTTACAGTGGAAACGGGACAACGGAGGCTGGTCGATTACACTTGAATTACTTCTAAATGTTTCATTTGTACTTCTTATATTTGTTAAACGAGATTAAATGTAAGCAATATGTTTTTAAACTATACGAAATATGCTATAATGTAAAGAATTATCGCAAGTAATTATCATGCAAACCAGTGGTTGTGTGGAGTATTTTAAATATTTTTTAGAGGACTGAAGTTAATCCATAATCATTAATTCATGTGTGAAGTAAAAAAAAATAAGATAGTATTATAGTAAAAATCAATCAACCCATTATGCTGGGTTAAATAAACAACCCAATTTGCTGGGTAAAATTAACCCAACATGTGTTCTGTCCTATATTTACCCAGCTGTTTTTTTTAGAGTGTAGATATGGCTTGTGTCCCTTCTTCAAAGTAAGTCTATGTAATATATATATATATATAAACATGTTTTAATGTTCCCCACAAGAAAATAAAGTTGTTAAGACTCCTAGAAATTAAATAGCACACCTGGTCCTCAAACAAACTGCACAAGTTTTATTCTTTGAAGGGACATTCACACTGACAGCAATTATCTAGAAGTAGTTCAGTAGTTCAACAAAATGCATTGCAAAATGAGTGACAAAGACTGTTGACGAAGATACCTATTCTAAAGTAATTAATTCCTTTAGTTTAGTGTTCATAGTTGTGCATGAGTCCCTCCATCCATTCTCCAAACCACTTGTCCACTATGTAGGGTCACAGTGATGCTGAAGCCTAGCCAGGATCTTGGGCTGAAGACAGGGAAACTCCCAGATGGCCAGTCCATTACAGGGATAACCGGGACACCTACAGGCAATTTAGTGTCTCCAATTCATCTGACCTGCATGTCTTTGGATTATGGGGGAAACCGGAGAACTCAACAGAAAGGCCTCCTGGCTCAGCCGGACTCAAACCTGGAAGCGTTTTGCTGCGAGGCGACAGTGCTCAGCCATTGGCATGACTACCAATGGGAGTGCAAGCAGTGGACGACAGCAGAGAGACAATAAATAAATGTCAGTATGAATCCCCCATTTTATGTAGCCAGACTTTTGACTATCAGCATAGCCAGCTTATCAGTCGATTCTGGTCAAGAACCGCCCCCTTAGACAGGAAGACACCACCTGACTGGAAGACACCACCTGACCAATACAGGTCCTTCTCAAAAAATTAGCATATTGTGATAAAGTTAATTATTTTCCATAATGTAATGATAAAAAATAAACTTTCATATATTTTAGATTCATTGCACACCAACTGAAATATTTCAGGTCTTTTATTGATTTAATACTGATGATTTTGGCATACAGCTCATGAAAACCCAAAATTCCTATCTCAAAAAATTAGCATATTTCATCCGACCAATAAAAGAAGTGTTTTTAATACAAAAAAAAAAAGTCAACCTTCAAATAATTACGTTCAGTTATGCACTCAATAGTCAATACTTGGTCAGGGATCCTTTTGCAGAAATGACTGCTTCAATGCGGCGTGGCATGGAGGCAATCAGCCTGTGGCACTGCTGAGGTGTTATGGAGGCCCAGGATTGCTTCGATAGCGGCCTTAAGCTCAACCAGAGTGTTGGGTCTTGCGTCTCTCAACTTTCTCTTCACAATATCCCACAGATTCTCTATGGGGTTCAGGTCAGGAGAGCTGGCAGGCCAATTGAGCACAGTAATACCATGGTCAGTAAACCATTTACCAGTGGTGTTGGCACTGTGAGCAGGTGCCAGGTCGTGCTGAAAAATGAAATCTTCATCTCCATAAAGCTTTTCAGCAGATGGAAGCATGAAGTGCTCCAAAATCTCCTCCATTGACCCTGCCCTTGATAAAACACAGTGGACCAACACCAGCAGCTGACATGGCACCCCAGACCATCACTGACTGTGGGTACTTGACACTGGACTTCAGGCATTTTGGCATTTCCTTCTCCACAGTCTTCCTCCAGACACTGGCACCTTGATTTCCGAATGACATGCAAAACTGAGCAACAGTCCAGTGCTGCTTCTCTGTAGCCCAGGTCAGGCGCTTCTGCCGCTGTTTCTGGTTCAAAAGTGGCTTGACCTGGGGAATGCGGCACCTGTAGCCCATTTCCTGCACACGCCTGTGCACGGTGGCTCTGGATGTTTCTACTCCAGACTCAGTCCACTGCTTCCGCAGGTCCCCCAAGGTCTGGAATCGGTCCTTCTCCACAATCTTCCTCAGGGTCCGGTCACCTCTTCTCGTTGTGCAGCGTTTTTTGCCACACTTTTTCCTTCCCACAGACTTCCCACTGAGGTGCCTTGATACAGCACTCTGGGAACAGCCTATTTGTTCAGAAATTTCTTTCTGTGTCTTACCCTCTTGCTTGAGCGTGTCAATGATGGCCTTCTGGACAGCAGTCAGGTCGGCAGTCTTACCCATGATTGCGGTTTTGAGTAATGAAACAGGCTGGGAGTTTTTAAAAGCCTCAGGTATCTTTTGCATGTGTTTAGAGTTAATTAGTTGATTCAGATGATTAGGTTAATAGCTCGTTTAGAGACCCTTTTCATGATATGCTAATTTTTTTAGATAGGAATTTTGGGTTTTCATGAGCTGTATGCCAAAATCATCAGTATTTAAACAATAAAAGACCTGAAATATTTCAGTTGGTGTGCAATGAATCTAAAATATATGAAAGTTTAATTTGTATCATTACATTATGGAAAATAATTAACTTTATCACAATATGCAAATTTTTTGAGAAGGACCTGTATGTACAGTGACAGTTTTATCAAGTGACATGGGTGGGTAAATCTGAAATAGATATCTTTGAGAACAGCGTGGAGTATTTAGGTGTGCTCAATGATAAGTTCTACTCAGTAACTAGTTCTACTAAAACTGATATAAAACGTCTGACTCCCGATTGAGCAGATGTCAGACATTCAGCTTGAAACCAGATTGCAAACAGGAAACTCAGACAGCTCTCATGCAGTATGTACATCAGATGATCTCATGCAAGGCTGACACTAGGGTCTTGTCGCCCATGTGTGTCCATCAATTCCCTGAGACCATAGGGCAACTCTGGCCCTCAAGGTCCACTGCCCTTTTTAACCCAAATGCTGGGTTCAGCCTGGTGGGTCATTTTATTGGGTGATTTTTTTATATTTTTACCCAGTGCTGGGTAGTTTTCTGTAACTCAGCTTCTGGCTCATTTTTACTGTCAACACAAATGATGAACATTCCCAGCACTGGGTCAATGTAACCCAATGTTGGGTAGTCTGTGCCAAACCGGTTAAAACTGGATAATTTGTCAATATTGTTTTCTGTTCTGAGAGAAAATGTCCTGAGGGGAAACTTCCTCAATGAAATTAAGATTTGTATTACATAGTATTCCTATCAAATTACAACTGTACAAAATGTCTGTAGTCTCACATTTTACCGTTTTTGTTTACACGTACGTCGCAGCCAATGTCTGGACACGTGTTTTCAGCCTCGGTCGCGCCTTCATTTTGCATCCGTAAAACTTCCATGGTGGCGCTTGTAACGACAAGTAGACACAGGAGAGGAAGACGGGTGGTGAATTGTGAGTTTATTTAATAATAGTGCAGTGATGAGGTGAGCAGGTGAGGGAGAGTCCAAATGAAGATCTTGGTGGAGACAGAGGGAAGGAAGATGCTGGAGACAGGGAGAATAGTCCACTTAACATCAACGGTCGGACAAAGAGCTGGGGTGAGGTGAGTGCATATATAGTGCCAGTGATGAGGGTGATGATGAGGTGTGTGTGATTGTGAATGATGTGCAGGTGTGTGTGATTGTGAATGATGTGCAGGTGGGAGCCCAGGAGGGTGATGGGAAATATAGTGAAGAGGATGGTGTCTAGGTTGAATTGTGACAGTGCTGTTCCCTTCGAGTGTATGCTGCGTTTGTAAGGCCTACAAATGCAGCATACATTTGAAGTGAACGACGTGCCACCGCCACCATGGAAGTTTAACGGCCGCAAAATGAAGGCGCGACCAAGGCTGAAACACGATGCGACATCACTGTCATGTGTAAAAGTTGCTGTGCGCTCCACTGCTTGCAATAGGAGCACTATTGATCTAGTGCGTTAGCGTCGCGGGTGTGGTCATTTGATGGGTTGAAACTATGTGTCTGACAGAGGAGATGGCACAGGTAAAGCTGTTTTTGATGTAACTTTCAAACATGAATATATAAGATTGTCATTTAATGAACTGGTACAGCCTACTGATACCAGTTTTCTTCCCACATATTCCCATTGGCTGCTCTTGCTGCACCTGTCACGTCCTTACTAAATGTTTTTTAAGTATTTTATGATTGTAAAAGACTGACTTGCCATTTAAAGTAACACCAAGGAACTTTTCCTCAGTGGTCGCTCTACAGGTTGGAAGCGGAATTGTCCATTACCGCTGTCGTAAATAATTTAGCCTTCCACATATACTGTCGCACGCGCACGCTCGCTGTTTATCCTTGGAATCAACAATGGCAGACATCCCAACCTGCAAGAAGCCATTTCAGTGAGGTATATCTTGGTGACTGGATTGTTGACGGGGAGGGGAGGGGGTGGCGGGTTGACTAGCTTTCGAGAGGCACACTCGCAAGGTCTCTCGCTCCCTCCCTCTCTGCCATGCTCGCGCTATGTATGTTATGCGCGCAGTATGTTCTAGATTCCGGCAGATTTGAACTATAATTTTCGGGCATCAGGGAGACTTGGGATGTCTGCAATGGCCACGGACAATTTGAGGAAGTGGTGGGGGAAGTGACGTATGCCGTAAAGCAGTCGAATTTTGTAGTTCTTTTTGTGCACGGGTTCCTACCCGAAACCCGAAGTTACATAGTGCCAGTAAAAGCGATACAGACCACGTCAGGCTATGGCAGACGTGTCATTTAACTTATTTTAAGTCGATGTACCATCACAAGGGTCTTGGAAATATATTATGAAGGTTGAAAAACTACATACTGTTACTTTAATAAAAACGTTGTATATGAACTGTTCCTGTCCTATATATGTATATATAACAAAGATTTTAGAGTGCATTTTTATTATTTAAAATGAAAAACCTCCAATATCAAATTGACTGACTCAGCATTGTCAAAAAACAACCCAGCAAATGGGTTAATGTATAAAACCCAACAAGCTAGGTAAAAATAACCCAGCATGTGTTGTGTCCAATATTTACCCAGTACTGGGTTGCCAAATAACCCATAAATGGTTGTTTTTAACCCAGCATTTCTAGAGTGTAGGACAGTGGACCTCAAAGGCAAGGGTTGCCCACCTCTGCCATAGAGTGTCCCATTTGTGTTTTATGGCTCAGAAGGCCATGGAGTGCCAGAGAGTCCCCTATATGCAACTTTTAGCTGGACTCATTTTTTGGCCTTATTAAGATAGGACAGCAAAGCAGAGACAAGAAGTGATATGAGAGCAGAGAGGGGGACAGGATTAGGGAAGGACCACAAGCTGGGACCCGAACACTGCTATGACTCCGACACCCAGGTGTGGTCTTAGCAGCAAAACAGTCTATCGCCCTCCAAAGAAAGGTCATCAAAGTGTGAACTTTGTACTGAGGGCGTCATTTGGGATGAGGCCTAGGAAAGCTTTAGCTGCACTTAAGAATAAAGCGGTAATCTCTGGAGACATTCTTGCTCAGCCACTTGAAAGCAGGGTGGAGGTACACCACTGATGTGCCAAACGTGATATCCGACAGTAATCCAGGCCCCTGGTGAAATCACGGCCGTGTCTCCGACTGTGATGGTGGTTTCCGAGGCAAATATTTATGTGGGCAGGTCAGTCAGGTATAATGGGGTTGGAAGGGTGGGAAATGGAATATAGCAGTGTCTTGGCCTGGTTTGTGGACTCAGATCTCTGCTGCTGCAGAAAGCTTTTTGCCAGACCCTGACCTTCACAAGTGTTGTAGGGTAATTTCATGGCAACACTCGTCACATGATTCACATGCTATACATACAGTATATTCATACAGCGTTTATTTGGAGACTAACAGAAACCCTAAGCCTTGCAGCAAATGCGGATTTTGCAAGAGTTTCCAGAGCAAGGATCATCATCTAACCCAACGCTATCGACCAATTTGTACGAATTCGTACGAGTGAGTAAAAGGTTGCTAATTCGTGCGATTTGTCTAAACCCCAGTGATGGGTAGGTTTAGGGGTGGGGTCAGGGAATTCGTACGAATTAGCCACCTCGTAAAATTTGTACGAATTGCCGTGAGATTGGGTTGTCTAACCACACTGTGCAAGAGGGCTACCCTAGTGAAATAAATACTTAAACCAGCCTTAAAGGATTTGTTGGACTTGGTTTGCTAGTCTCAAACCTTGGTCAAGCTGTTATTTAGATGAATTAGCTACCTGACCAGCTAACAGGTGCCCCAAACTTGGCCAGGCTGGGACATTAGCTAACTTTAGGCTAGTTTAGGCTCTTTTTTATAGCACAGAAGTGTTATTTAAAGAATATTTTGTTGTTTTGCATTACATCCTCCATTAAATTTAAGCTATTTTGAAAGTTATTTATAAAGTTGGATTTCCTATAATGCTTATGAAGAACAAAGACTTTTTATTTTGAGCATTTTTTATTATTATTTTCAGTTACACAAAAATTGCTCATGGTCACACACATGCTGTAAACTCTTTAATTTAGCTGCATGTTACTAAAATAATTATGTTGCATTTGGCTTTCAGTCTTATATTGTGTCTAAATACTTTGAATGCTTGAAGCAGACATATCCGCATTTTAGAGCTAAATTTAAAACTTCAACAACAGTTATGTTCTTATCTGATTATATTTTCTTTAAGTTACATTAATATACTTCCTCATTCTTCAGAATGCACAAGCACATCTGGTAAAGCAGGAAGAATATAAATATATTTAACCTCTAAACAAGGTCTTTGTGAAGAGCCAGGTTTTTATTAGGTTCTATTAGCAGCAATAACAATACATTAGAATACCATTAATAGCAGTCTTGATCTTATCAAATCTGCCGTTTTATTAACTGTCGGGTTTTATTAGCTGAAATAGCTCCCTCTGTGCAGTGATCTCAAACTGGGTCAAAGGTTTTTGCTTATTAAAATGTGTCATACGGTGAGACTGTGATTTTACCATGATTAGCAAGAGCTAGTCTAATCCTGCGAGTGGAACATACAGGAATCCAAGGGCATAACAGAGAAGACAATCAGAGAACATTTCCAGGAAAACTAATCTTTGCAACTTTTAAATAAATACATTGACAGTGGTTTTTTCTTGTGTAAAACTTGCCACCACAATGCTAAGATGTTGTTATGCCCTTTTATTGGATGCTCTGAGTGGTTGCTAGTTGGTTAATGAGGTTATAATCGCCAACCATACACAAAAGGTTAGAAGTTGTGTAAATCCGTAATCCCAAAAAGCAATTTTAATAACGGTTCGAATCAAACATGTCTAAATAAACTGACTAATCAAAATAAGACCTCTTGAATATGTTCCAGAAAATGAATGAAGATTAAAGGTTAAATCATCAATGACTGGAGTTCTAGTGAACTGAGCGACATTATTCTGTAGCACTGCAGAAGCACATGTGTTCCTGGAACCTGAGCTGTGGGTGATTGAATAAAATCACAGCAGAGATCACTGGAAGAGATATCAGGACATTAAGAGAACTCATTCTCCACGACCCCTGCTTGATCTCCTCTGTAGCCATTTGCACTGATCAGAGAGAGGTTAAGCTCAAGAAAATTGGACCACACGGTACAAGGAGATTAGAAGTTCAAGTTGCCATAATACCCCAGCGGCAATCAGACGGACAGGATCGGGGTGCGGGGGGTGCGGGTGGTGCGGGGGGGGGGGGGGGGGTACAGGGATTAGACTCCACCTCTCTAGTGTTTCAGGTGTCACTACTTCCAGAAAGGAAGCAAATCCCAGAGGAAGAATAAGATGCCTCTTGGCTATGTCTGTGAATGTATTACAAAGAGGAAGTATGGAAAATATAAAAGCATGAACAAATACCGCCATCGCTCATATTCAGTTGCAGAATAAATGACTTTACCATTTCTTGATAGGATGTGGCCAAATAATTGGTCAAATTAATATTGCTTTGAGATAATAGGTGTATTTGCTACAGTAATGCTTATTCTCAGGTTAATATAGCTAACAGTCCTCTAAAAGTTGACAGAAAACAGGGTTAACTTAATAAAAGTTCTAAAACTTTTAGAAAAGGAGTCCCTCACAACAGGACATTCATATGTAGGGTGTCCTTGGCATCAAAACATATACAAACCACTAAATGAATGTGTTCATGTTTAAAGATAAAGAAAATGTCTGTAATATATTAACATTTGTAGTATTTTATCTTTCATGATATTTTATAGATAGTTATTTAAATAGGCATCGAAATCTAAACAAATATATAGTGTTAATCTATTTGATTTATGAAATTATAACATCAGAATATGAATCAACAACATTTTACCGTAGATTTAGTTTTGATTTAGTATAGTAAACACTTTCGTTTTCATTAGGGCAAGCGTGGGTTCACACAGACGGTAAGCTGATTTTTTGTAACCATTCCACGGCAGAGCAGGGAAACGGCATGTGAAAAGAAAGAGAAAAGGAGCTAAAAGCCTTTAAATTAATGATCGATGAGGCCGCTTTCTTTGACTTCAAAGCGCTCCAGAAGCACTTGAAGCACTGCTATAGTTTCCCCCATTTTACCTCATGCACCCCTCAGCAGCACGTGACCTGACCTGGTCGTCAACAGAACCCATTGGGCGGTCAACCCCTGCTGAAGTCATCAAAAGAGCCAAACAATGCCACATTTACTCAATCTGGGGCGACTTTTCAATAGGCAACTATTCCCTATTCTTCCTGCGGGTTTGGCATCTGATTTTATTAGTTCCTATTCCTTATTAGATGGGTTCCCAGTGGCGGTCCCCAGGTCTGAAACGACCACAGGCTACAGAGGAAGAGGGAAGGAGAAAGACAGCAAAAATGCTGTGGAGTTTTCTGGAACGTGTCAAGAATTTCTATGGCTAATCATTTCAGAGGTCACTTTGCCAGGACTTCAACCCCATGGTGCTTGGCACTTGTTTTGTACCTCTAGTGAATGATGTAGCACATTGGGGTGCATTAATGTAATCTGGCCAAACTCTTTCTTGCTTATTGTGATGTTACCCTCTGTGAGCCCCTGACAAAGATGCAAAAAGGTTGCACTTTTAATGAAGGCAAAGAAACTCCCTACTTAGTTACAGTTGTTTTCAATGGGAAATCAATGTTTTTTTTATTCATTCATTGTCCAAAACAGCAAGATTTTTTTCAACCAATTAAGTGAGTTTTGGGGAAGACTATTTGTTTGTCCAGCCAATTGCAGAGGGAGGGAGTCATTGGGAAACCTGATTAAAAACGGGAAGTGAAAAAAAAAAAGAAAAAAAAAATTGTTGTTTTTTTCAGAGCTTGACAGTGACCATACCCGTATACTTTCATTGTTTAGAAAAAAAGGATTTTGAACATTATGCTTACAGGGTTTACTGAGAAGGCAATGAGCTGCATCATGGCATTGACGCTATGGGAAAACCTTTAGTTTGCACCGGTATCTGAGCACTTGTGAAATCATGCCAGTTCTATTGGCAGACGGAGGTCATGTGACGAAGACGAAGACCATAAATGGGCACCTACATCAGAGAATCCCCAGGTTCTCATTGTCTGAAGGCGCAGTGCAAGCATGCACACAGTATGGCAATGAGACGCAGTGTCCCACAGAACCCTCGTTTTACCTTCAATGCTGCATCATGGCGTTAATGCAATGGGACGTTACTACCCACGCCGCCATACTTACAAATGCCTGCTCAATGAGTCCAAAAGTATACAAGCACAGACCCAGAGGACAAGCGGGATGAATTAACCCAAGAGGACTCGAGAGCCTACGCTATAAAATCTTATAAATGTCTGTGGAGAGCACAAGCCTGCCGCAGCACAAATGTCTTGCAAGAGCTTCTGCTTGGAGGCAACCTTGATTGCGCCCACCAAAGCAAACAAAGTGTTGGTGGGACTTACGCCACATACACTTTAAGTGTAGCAGGGTTCAGCACAGCTGAAAGAAGCAGTTTTAAGAACTCCAGCACTGAACCAATCTAGCATTAGACTGGGTATAATCAACACTTATCACACCATGATCAAAAGACATGCTACTTAAAAGCATAAAGTTTCTTTGTAGAGGGAGTTCAAGTATTTAAGATAGTTTCAACAATCTCGGCAGAGAGATCAGAATCTACAATCTAGTGGCCCTCAGGGGCCAGACCCACAGCTTCAAAATCTTGGGTCTGGGATAAACGATATGGAAATATTGGGTTGACTTCTCTGAGGCAAACAAGTCCACTTCTGCCCAGTCATACCTCTGCCATATCAACTCGATCACACCAGTATAGTCACCATTCCCCGGGCCTTAGCCCCTGCTTCGATAGGATGTCTGCTCCCACATTTGAGTGTCAGGGATGTAAACTGCACTCAGGGAGAGTAGTTTGTCCTCCGCCCAGAGCGAGGTCTGCTGCACCAGCCTGAAAAGGGGACTTGAACACAGCCTGCCCTGGTAATTTATGCAAGAGATTACTAAATAGTTGTCCATCCACACCAACACATGGTAGCCCCTCAGGTCTAGGAGAAAGTGTTTTAGAGCTAGAAACACAGCCCTTATCTCCAGCCAATTTATGTGTCACGTGAGAAGAGGGCCTTCCCAGCAATGCTGAGTGAGGGGCGCAAGGGATTTTAAAGAGGGTGGAGCCTTCTGCTCTTGAGCCACCACTGAAAGGGCCTGACGTGCAGCAAGCCTAACAGTATAACATTGGTGGCTGCAGCCATAAGAACCAGTAGTATTTGGCATTGACGGACAGACATGCCCTGGCCTAGCCTCACTTTTCCCACAGTGGTCAAGATCAACTCCACCCATGCAGGAGACAGATGTGCCCACATTGTGGTCGAATCCCAAACCACCTCTAGAAAAGTCGCAGTCTGACTCTGAGACAGAACAGTTTTCTTGTGGTTCAACCTCAACCCCAAGAACCTCAAGTGAGCAAGAACAACATATCAATGCCAAGCTGTGAACTCTTCCGATTGTGCTAGTATCAGCCAGTCGTCAATTTAATTTAGTACATGGATGCCCTAGAGTTGCAAAATAGCCAAAGCTGAATCCATGTACTTCGTGGAGGTGCGAGGCTATAAGGCTGGACAGAAGGGAAGAGCAGGTATGCTTTGCCTCTGAAGGAAAATCTGATAAACTTCCTGTGTTTGGGAAAAACCTCAATGTGAAAGTATGCATCCTTCAAATCTATCGTGACAAACCAATCCTGATATCGAATTTGAGACACGATAAGTTTTAGCATTAGAATCTTGAACCTGTATTCAAGATTCTGTAACCCTTCTTTATGGTTCATAACACCCAATGTGAAGTTACAAACATTATTTATATTCATTCAAATGTTATTGGGAACGACTGAAGATGAAAACAGAAAATCTGTGTGCCGAACTGATTACGTCATAGAAGCCGTTACGGAAAGCCACGAAGAGCGTCGTCGGAAACAGCTGAACTCAACTCATGGGAAATGTGTATCAGGTGCGCTTGTAATTAGTGCACATTGAACACCAAACACAGGCAGAAAAAAATGGTGACAGAGCGCTTGAGATTAACGCCACGTTTTTTGTCCAGTTACAAAATGTTTCCTTTTGAGGAAAGTACAGCGTGACTGAAAAGAGTTATGAGTGAATGAGGACGACAGAAATTGGATGCACGTTATTGATCAGTCAATCCGAGACACTGCTGGTAGGAAGACTGTTTGAACAAGCTTAATGCCAGTTTATATTCAAATAAATGCCTTCTTGTGTGTTATTTGAACTGTTTGCGTGTTTTGAGACATTTTACTAATTTATATTGTGTATGATAAGGTTGCATTAGAGTGCATACGGTTCATATGTGTATTTAAAAGTCTGTTAAAAATTAGCATATTGTGTTAATGCATAGGTGGTCAAATGTTTGATTGTAATAAGGTATTTTATTCTTTTTTCTTTAAAGGTTATCAACCTAATTTGAGCTTAAGCTTAAACCAACTTTTTCTACTAAAACAATTACTGTTTCAAGTCTCTTATCTAACTGCAAACTAAGCTCATTTGTTGGGAAGCTGCTCTAATCAATTGTAATGTGAATGGAAATCAACAGACTGCAAACCAACTAAGATTGTAACAACTTTATTGAAGATTTAAAGTAAAGGCCATTTTTGAGATGATCTTTCGTGGTTGACTAAGCTCTTTTTGGAAACATTTGGCAGAAGTTCCCAAGCTACCAAATGCTCTGAAAGAGGAATCAGACTCGTCTTGTAATGGGGGTTAGTATGTTTGGTGCCCTGAAACAGCTTGCTGGCAGGGAGCAAACAAGATTTTTCAATTGGGGACTCCTTGTGCCCCGATACTCTCGAAAGAGGGGATGGGTAGCGTACTCTGGTAACATTGCTGAGCGGATGGGGCAGAACCACGCCGGAGGCCACAGCTCCTCAAAACACCTAAGGTAGCAGGGTTGGAGGAACTACAAAAAGGCATTGGGAGGAGAGGGAACATGATATTGTGGTGCTGTGCTCTCTCTCCCAAGAGTGCTTGCCTTTCGAAGCCCTGAACACCTCAGTGTCAGGACTTCTTCTTCCTAGCCACCCTGGGGCTGGCTGCTTGAAGGCCCTAGCTCTTGATCCCAGCAAAGGATAAACTGCTTGGACGCCACCAGCTGTATCTTAACCGCCTGGAAATTGTTGACAACGACGTGAACCGTGTTGCCAAACAGGCCAGATGATGAGATTGGGGTGTCCAGCAGGAAGACCGTTTCTCTTTCCTTTATCTTCAACAAGTTTAACCACAGATGTCTCTACGTGGTGACCATATAATGAAGCGGCCGTTGGGCTGTTTGCTTGGCAACACAGAGAGACAAGTCTGTGTTCATGGAGTAATTCTGTTACTGATATGGGGCCAAGGCACTCAGAGGTATCAAGTCTTTTAACAGCTCAACCAGGTATGCCTGTAGCACGCCCATCATGTACAGGGACAGAACAACCTGACCTGCTGTCTGATAAGCCTTGCTCACCAGCCCAGATGTCACCCTACAGGACCTGGAAGGCAAGACAGGTTTTTTTTTTTTAAAGATGATGCCAAACCAGGGGGGAGATAGCCTGAGCGTCTCTTCCACTTTCGCCATCGACCCATACCTATGTTCCCATGACCCATGACTTCCCCATTATAGCTGAATAATTCAACATCGTGGATTAATAAACACGATTATGGGCTTTTCCACAATCTCGTAATCTCTACATGTAGATCGGGAAAGAAGGGGAGATTTAGAAGGCTGGCCTCTACCGCTTGACAGAAAGCACTCGATCAAGCACACAATCGATCTTGCTTTGGCGGACTTCGTGTCTTTCCTTGGGCCATTCTAAATTTAACTTAGCAACTGCCCAGGCCACAACTTCAAGCTGCTCCTCACAGGCTTTAGCGTGAGGAAGCTGTTCAAAAGACTCACCCAGTTCAAGACAAACCACAACCAGGTCCTCATAGCCAGATATAGCTGAAATCAGAAGAAATCACAGAGTGAGCTCCCAAATCCAGAAATGGCCCCTTAGAGTCAGTAGACAGATTGAGAGAAAGGACAGGCTTGTCTAATAAACTCCATCTACGAACCCCATGAACTGAGTCGCCTCAACAGCAGTGGGTCCTGAACCACGAGGTGCAGATGTAAAGTTGCCTTCTTTGTTGAAGCAAGCGAGGCGAGAGCGGAGCTTCCTCAAAGTGAAGGTTTTACAAATGCTCCGCTCCTAATCAATCCACACAAAACTTGTTTGTATCATCCCCTGAGATATAACAAGGGCATGGTGGTACACATCTCCTAAACTCTCCCCTAGCAGTCTCTTTTATTTTTTCCTGGCGCTAAACACAGAAGAGTTGCCGTGATTTCGCACATGCTCAGACACTGGCGCACACTGAAAGTATTCCCACAGCATAAACGCCACGACGCAACATTGAGTTAAAAGAAAAAAATAGTGTTTTATCCAGTTCTGTAAAAGTCAATAGTATATATAGTAATATCTGATTTGAAGTGAATCAATCGGGTGATTCAGAAGTGAATCAATCAGACTCATTCCAGAGTCAAGTCTGAGCCATGCTCGATTTTATATGATTTTTTTTAAATAAAATCTAAGGTTTACAAACTTTAAGAAAAATGAAAATGTATTATTCAAAAACTGTGTGGCAAAAGACATCTTGGGATTCTTCCTTTGTAACCAGATCATTTTTCCATAAACACTGATTAACAGTG
Source organism: Rhinichthys klamathensis goyatoka (assembly GCF_029890125.1). Lineage (NCBI taxonomy): Eukaryota > Metazoa > Chordata > Actinopteri > Cypriniformes > Leuciscidae > Rhinichthys > Rhinichthys klamathensis. The sequence goes on along the minus strand of NW_026606562.1, from coordinate 499,289 downwards.
ACACCTGTACCGTATTATGTTAACAATATGTCAAATCAGAGCATTGCTAAGTTGTGTCAGATTCACTCTCATGAAATAATGCTCAATCAGACATAAATAGCTGAGTCAGATAAGAGCTGATGGAATCAGTATATGGGATCCTGGTGGCATGTTGTAACAAGTTATGGATCTGTTTACATGATGAGCTGCCTGTGCTGAGATATTTCAGTGCATTTTAGTCAAACCACACCTTTTAGTTGAAAAAAAAATTGTTGGAGAAACAGCAATAAATCTTTTACAGAAATTTCAACGTTCCCTTTCCATAAAAAATCCACCCCCAGCAGACAAAAGTAACAGTCACAATTCACACGGTTACACTGCCATAGTGACATATTGTTGCTTATTTGAATGTCTAGTTGTCTTATGATATCACTGGTATTGCAATAAGAATATTTTTGTAGTGTGTTGATCCACTGATAAGGTGAATGCTAAGGTTGAGAACCTATATCCTGCCTCTGTCACCCATTATTAACAATTTTTTTTTTATTGCCCGAATCAGATATTCATAACTTGGAAAATGAAAAAAAGTCAATAAAGCTGCTAAAAAACTTGTGGATTGTCTTTAAAATGTAAGTATTGCACATGCATTTTCATTTAAAATGCTAAAATATATTTAATAAAAAAAAGTTTTTTGCGTGGTAGATTAAATCAATTATGCTAATTACAATTAAACAGCAGTCATTTGATTATGCAATTAATGTAAAACAGCATAAATGTAAACATTACTAATGGATATGGTTGTTAAGCAGAGAGGATAATCTTTTTTTCAGACACACACACACACACACACAAAATGTTTTATGCATTACTTTCTAAATAATGCATTTTACATTATGTGAGCCACATTTTAAGTGATTTTAACAATGGCACTCTATGCCTGAAGAAAAAAAAAAACTGGATTTTTGCCAAGTAGGTTGAATATGTTATATCATATACCCGAACACAATGAGCTTTATGAATAAATGTATAGAATTTTTGCAACCTAAGAATGGATTCGGATGCTAAGCCAAGATTCTCACCTCGGAGTGCTTGGAGCACATTTTCTTGGCTTGTCATAAGGAGTGGCTGCAAGAGAATCAGTGCATACGTTCCTCCTGCTTCTAATATACATTTATGTCCTTCAGTTGTGTGGATTTTATAGGGCCTGACAGTTTTTGTGGTCATGCACAAAACTCAAAGCATAATGTATTTGAGTGTGTGGTACTGAATATCAACATGGGGGGTCAGACAGGAAGTCAGTCAGTCAGTTTCCATATACAGCTTTTCTAAATGATCAAAAATCATTACCATGTTATTATATTGAGTTATCAAATTTAGAGCATGTTGTCTTTATTCCTCTCTAATGATGAGCACAGTTATTCCAAAACTAGTAACTAGTGTTACAATACACAGGCTGCAAACTAACTGAAATATGTATGTGACTGATTTGTACAAAGAACATGGGAGACTGGGGTTAGCATGTTGCTAAGCTAACGACAATAGTAAACATGCCACACATTTTGCAATATCTATCTATCTATCTATCTATCTATCTATCTATCTATCTATCTATCTATCTATCTATCTATCTATCTATCTATCTATCTATCTATCTATCTATCTATCTATCTATCTATCTATCTGTCTGTCTGTCTGAAAATATCCAAATATCTACCCATATATCTAGGCCTATCTTTTACTTTCATACAAAAACGCTGTCTGTTAAGTCATGACTGTCTGGGAAACAAGGCAGCTGCCTTCAGTTTAGACAAAGTCAGAACCTCTTTTGTATACTTGGTTAGGGAATCGATACCATTCATGCTAAAAAATATTCATTGCAAACATCTGCCACCACTGACTAACATTATAGTCTTCATATATACAGTACTGTGAGTATCAGAAAATAAGTGATATTGAACTCATTCTGTTTCGCTCTAGGAGAAATCTGTCAGCAAACTATTCCTTGACATTGACATAAAGGGGACATTTAACAATGGCAGCTCACATAATAACCTTTTATATATTGATTTTGATTCATTTAGTTTATTACCTGCTAGGATGAGACAAAGCTGAAGGCATGTGCTAGTCCAGTGCAGTTATGGTTAGGGTTATAGATGTTTCACCATCAGCACAGACTTATGACAATCCACATCGTGTCTTACTTCGGCCAAGAACTACCTATACTTAGAAAAAGACATTAATATACAATAATTATTGCCAGTCCTTATGAGCATGGATAAACTGATATAATGACAAAAGTCTGGCTAGGATAAAGGATAAAGCCTACACAAACTTAAGAATAAGTTAAATTAGTATCACCAAGTTGATAATTTGCTGAACTCTCTTATATATTAACAAAATTTTGCACAAACTAAGAGGCTAATGACAGTATTTTAGTGGTGTTTTCAGTCAATCATATTTGCATGAAGATAATATATCAGTCTGCCTGTGTGCTGTCAAAAAAAAATGGCAGAGGAGATTGTGGTCTTCAGCATGTCTTGACAAACCTGACATCTGCTCTGCTTGTTTTCTCTTTCATAAACTGAGATCGGCGCCTCCACAACATCACTTTGATCTGAGTCTTAAATAAATCATTACTGGCGCTAATCAAGTTTTGATTTCTGGTATCTCTTTCAGCCATCAGTGAAGATTTGTGAAAGCTTGTTTGATTAAACAGATTTGCATGTACTCACTGGAACATGATGGATCCTACAGTTAGCAGTGATTGACACAGCAGTTATTATTGCTCACACGTATAGTGCTTAAAATCTAACATACATGCAAAATACTGTTCACAAGAACATAAATGCAGATGCATCTATTCAGCTCGATTTTGTGCCTTGTTATGTTCTAAAACATGTCAGGTTCTATAGTGGTTCTATAACCACTGTCCACATTAGTTGCATGCAGCTGTAGCTTTGTCCCAATTTTGGGGCTGCGTTCCAGTCCACTTTTAGACGCGCACTTGTGAACATCCCTAAGCACTTCCCCTCGGGGGAAACTACTATATAAAACTGCGGAAGCCCTGTACCGCAACGGAAAGAAATTCTAGCATTTTGAGATTAAAGTCGAAATATTTCGAGAATAAAGTCAAAATTACGAGAAGTCTTCCGTAGAAGTTGTTGTGTGTGTGTAAAGAAATACGCTCGTGAAGTCGAATTGCCTCGGACATGGATCTAAACAAAATAGTAGCTTACCAAAATAGTACAACAAAATAACTTTTATCTGGGCTTTCAACAAAAGGAAATTCTATAGGTGCTAAATAGTCTACCAACATGGCATTACCTTTTGTTTTAGGACGTTACAAAATATATACTGCGCTGGAATAGACTTTACTGGCGAAAACACTTATCAGACTGGATGAAGTTATCCAGCTTTATATCTGAGGAAATTGTAGGATCCGGCCAAATGATTGGATACAGAATTATACTTTTAAAATGTGTCCAGAAAGGATTTACGGTGAAGAGGGAGACTGTTACTGTTAAGTGTTCTCGACACAGATGGCGTTGCCTATAGACGAGCACGAAGACACATAGGCTTCGAGTCAACGTGCCATAAAGTTTGGGCCAGGATTGTGGTACCTACTCCGTCGGAGTCTTTGTGCTCGTCTATAGGCGTCCTAAAACAAATGGTTGGTAGATTAGCACCTGTAGAATTTCCTTTTGTTGAAAGCCCAGATAAAAGTAAGCCACTATTATATTTAGATCCATATTCGAAGCAGTTCGACTTCACAAGCGCATTTCTTTACAAAAAAATAAATTAAAAGAACTTCTACGGAAGACTGTATTCTAACTTTGACTTTATTCTCGAAATATTTCAACTTTAATCTAAAAATGCTGGAATTATTTTATTTTTTTATGTTGCGGTTCAGGGCTTCTGTATAAAAAAGATTGGAAGAAAACATTTTTCTGTAGACTTTTATAGATCTGAGCAGGGAGAGCCTGGTGGTGCTGCTGGACCGGGATAAGCTGCACAATAGAGACGCTGGTAAGGCCTCTGCTGGAGGGACATCATCTGGGTGAGTGCATATTTCCACTGTCCACTAACAGGTTTGCAGGGATGATTCAGGAGTGGCCTGCCCTGTCACTGAGATGTTCTCAGAAAGAGGGAAGAATAAGTAAAATTGACTCACATACTCAAAAATCAAACCATAAAATATTTTGACATGAAAAACCATTCTATGAGCTAAACTCAGGACAGCGGCCCTCCAGGACCGACATTGCATATCCCTGGTCTATAAGACATATTTTTTAGTGTTTCTATTATATTCTGTTCATATTTTTTTAAACAATATCTAATATCAAAATGTAATATGTATAAAGTCAGTTTTTCATTAAAAAGTACAATATTTGCTTCTGAGGTGAAGTGGAGGTGAATAACAAAATACTTCAAAGTTATACTTTCATCCAAAGTAAATGTATGTCGTTACATTCCACCATTGGTTATGTGGAAAATGAAACTGACAAAATGTAGTGTCACATTTACAAATTCTTGCAGGCTGTGTCCCTGGAGTTCAGTTTGTCTGGTTTTGACGCCTAGCAACTATGACAGCCGTTGTGACGAGCGGCAGTACCGTATGTACTGGACTTTATATATAAAACTTTATATAAGTTATATATATATATATATATATATACTGTATATATATACACACACACTCACCTAAAGGATTATTAGTAACACCATGCTAATATTGTGTTTGACCCCCTTTCGCCTTCAGAACTGCCTTAATTCTATGTGGCATTGATTCAACAAGGTGCTGAAAGCATTCTTTAGAAATGTTGGCCCATATTGATAGGATAGCATCTTGCAGTTGATGGAGATTTGTGGGATGCACATCCAGGGCACGAAGCTCCCGTTCCACCATATCCCAAAGATGCTCTATTGGGTTGAGATCTGGTGACTGTGGGGGCCATTTTAGTACAGTGATTTCATTGTCATGTTCAAGAAACCAATTTGAAATGATTCGAGCTTTGTGACATGGTGCATTATCCTGCTGGAAGTTGCCATCAGAGGATGGGTACATGGTGGCCATAAAGGGATGGACATGGTCAGAAACAATGCTCAGGTAGGCCGTGGCATTTAAACGATGCCCAATTGGCACTAAGGGGCCTAAAGTGTGCCAGGAAAACATCCCCCACACCATTACACCACCACCACCAGCCTGCACAGTGGTAACAAGGCATGATGGATCCATGTTCTCATTCTGTTTACGCCGAATTCTGACTCTACCATCTGAATGTCTCAACAGAAATCGAGACTCATCAGACCAGGCAACATTTTTCCAGTCTTCAACTGTCCAATTTTGGTGTGCTCTTGCAAATTGTAGCCTCTTTTTCCTATTTGTAGTGGAGATGAGTGGTACCCGGTGGGGTCTTCTGCTGTTGTAGCCCATCTGCCTCAAGGTTGTGCGTGTTGTGGCTTCACAAATGATTTGCTGCATACCTCGGTTGTAACGAGTGGTTATTTCAGTCAAAGTTGCTCTTCTATCAGCTTGAATCAGTCGGCCCATTCTCCTCTGACCTCTAGCATCAACAAGGCATTATCGCCCACAGGACTGCCGCATACTGGATGTTTTTCCCTTTTCACACCATTCTTTGTAAACCCTAGAAATGGTTGTGCGTGAAAATCCCAGTAACTGAGCAGATTGTGAAATACTCAGACCGGCCCGTCTGGCACCAACAACCATGCCACGCTCAAAATTGCTTAAATCACCTTTCTTTCCCATTCTGACATTCAGTTTGGAGTTCAGGAGATTGTCTTGACCAGGACCACACCCCTAAATGCATTGAAGCAACTGCCATGTGATTGGTTGATTAGATAATTGCATTAATGAGAAATTAAACAGGTGTTCCTAATAATCCTTTAGGTGAGTGTATATAGTTATAACTGCCTAAAAACAAAACAGGGTTGAAAACCTATCTAAAAATGCTCACCATAGTCAATTTATGTACATAAGAAAGTCTAAAGTGTATAAACTAGCCTATGTAAAATCACATACTGGTAACATACAAGTCAACATTTGAACCTTTATTGTATTTATTATTATTTTTATTTTAATCATTAGATACATTAGATTATTCGATTTAATTGAAACCCAATACTTACATATAAAAGTGTAATCTGGCAATTTCGTCTCCGGCGCGCAATGAATTCTGGGGTGGGCAAGGCTGCGAAGGATCCTTCTGATGTATCCTGCATTCACGGGGAAAAGAAGGACGCATTTGCAGGCCACATATTTCAATATAAGCTTTTGAAGGAGCCTTTGAAGGACCTTCAAATTGGGACAGCCTTTGTTGTGCCGCGGTGACGCAATCGGCTATACTTTCCCCTTTAAACGAGTCTCGGTGCGTCCTCCAAAGGCCGCGTCGGCCGCACACTTCAAAGGACGTGGCCTTCAAAGGATGCAGCCCCTGAATTGAGACACAGCTTATATATATCTTCTTCTTCCCGTTTTTTTGGCGGTTCGCACCAATTTTGCGCATTACCGCCACCTACTGTGAACTCGATCCAGAGACTCTTCCCATCCTCTTATATATATCTGAATAATAGGACTTCTTCTGTACTACTACCCGTTTAAATACAAGAGGTTCTAACGCTCATGTGCCCCCTAGTGTCGATTATGACAAAAAATACCAGGGTAACAGCTAACACTGTTACAACTGTAACGGTGGAACAACAGTTTGAAGACAATCTTACTGAACTTAAACTGTTGACATGGGCTCCGTCTGAAATCACATACTCTTGAGTAGGTACTTATTGTAAGTAATAAGTAATTTCTTCCCGACCGCTTAAAAAGTATGTTCCATATGAGTGTGTGCTGTATGAATGTAATCTGGACGTACTACATCCGCCATGTTGTCATTATCATGTGACCTATGGCGTCAGTTGCGTCGCTTCACTGTCATTCACAAATCCTCTCACGTAGCCTCATGGGATAGTAAAGTGTCCATCATATACACACTTCAAAATCTCACCAGAAAAAGTACCCTGCCCTAAGGTACTTTTGCCCTTAGCACCTGTTTTTCGCCTACTATATAGTAGGGAAGTATGTGATTTCGGATGCAGCCATGGTGATAGCTAGCTATCCGAATAAGGGTGCAATCACATTTACCTTGTGAAAAGGCCTCACATTATATCTTAGATGCTTGTGGTGTGCACTGTTGACTTGGCTCAGAAAGCAATCTTCAAGCACTATGCTAATAACAATCTCACAACACAACTGTATACAAGATTAGCGCAGGCGAATATCGCTCACATTTTCTTAAGTAGATGTAAAATTGGGTTACAGAGACAATACAGCATTTGTACCGCTGTTCACAATGGCTTCTTCTGTTAGCATATACAGTATGACTAATGGAATAGATTCTCCCTAATCAAGAAGTTCTGGTAAGATGGCCAAGCTGATCAATGAAGAGAGAAATATTACCTCATAATGGCTCTGGATAATGAGTTCCTGCCTCAACATTTAAAACTTCATTTGCTTATATTACACTCAGCATTAGCTTGCATTACAGTAGGGTGTTGTCTTCTATGCTTAATAGAAATTTACAAGTGGAAATACACATTTCCAGAGGATCTAATTTGACCGCTATCACTGGGAACATTACACTACTTGAATTTCTTGGAAGGTCACTTGCAATTTGTAAAAGAGCAAAGGAATATTCTGTGTTGTTTACAATTTAATGTCTGTGGATGTTTCAATTCATTTTGTAGTTGCACTTACACTGGAATTGGGTGAATCCTAGGCAGTTGCAAGGGTGTTCTGGATAGTTTCTAAGCGCTGCTATGGTTTTCAGCACAATAGTCAAGGCAGGTTACATGCCAAAGTTCAATCCATAAACTTTCCCTGTTGATTGCAAGTGCAATACAAGCAACAAACAGTTATTGTAGGTTCTTCCAGGCTTTGCCCAGCTGACAGAAACACATCTTGGCTTCTGAAAAGCATCAAACGCTCTGCCATAGAGGTAGTTTCCAAAGCATGAGTGGAAAACTAGATCTTTTTAATGAAACTGGGACCACACGTGAGCCACATAGGTATTAAACTTTCCCCCTTAAACTTTATTGAGTTATTTTTTGCTGCAGGTTTTCATGCCCAGTCTCAATTTGGTGTCCTAAAAATAGATCCACCATAGTTCCTTAACATGGGCCTCTAATCGTAAAATCTGTGGAGTGCCGTGGGTGTCAGACAGGTAACGGGAGAATTCCTGAGGATATTCCAAAACTCTGGGTTTCCCACAGTTCAGGAAGTGCAGGTACAGGGGTGGGTCAGTGTTCCTTTGGCTCCGATTTTCCTTGCGCAGAACCTCCCCGTGTTCAACATTTTAACTTTACAGAGATGGTAATAATTCCACCCCCTTTTTATTATTACATTAGTTCAACAATCTTAATTTGTGAGTTCTTAAAGAGACCTTATGTTGCTTCTAGCTGATTCAGGGACAAAAAATGTCAGACAAATAGCTCTGATGTTTTGGGAAATTAAGGGATCCGGTCCCCATTGAGCGTTCCCGGTAAATTTGTGTCCTGCTGAGGGCACTTCCCAGCTGTTAGCATTCAGGGATTTGCCTGACTCCTGACTCATCATAGGTAGTCTGGCAAGAGAGAGCTATAATTAGCCTGTGAACATCTTAATGAGTTTAATATGGCAGCATTTGTCAGACAAGTTACTGTCCTTGTCACCCAGGACCCATGGGAAGACGCAAACTGGGATGTGTCGAGACGTCATGTGTGGGAACTATCATTTTCTCTGACATAATGTCACTCTCCTACATGCGTTTCTTTTCTCAAATTGAATTAGCATATTTACAACAGGGGTGTCCAATATTGTTCCTCGAGGGCCGAAGGAGTTTAGCTCCAAAACATCTTCCTGAAAGTTTCTAGTAGTCCTAAAGACCATGATTATCCAGTTCTGGTGTGTTTAATTAGGCTTGGATCTAAACCCTGCAGGATAGTGGCCCTCCTGGGGTAGGATTGGACACCCCTGCTTAAGTAAAAGGCTTTCACAAAACTAGATATTGTGGTGCATGTCCGTGCAAAAACTGTATCACATAGCTTTGGTGTTGCACCATTTCAAGACATCACTACACATTTTGACGGTTCTCTAGGCGTTTTCTAAGTTGGCCCATGCTAAAATAACTCACCCTCAAGTCTCAACAATGGTCTGGCTCTTGGATCTGGCTGGATGTCTGGCTGGATATTTTTTTGGTCATTTTAGCATCCACCAATTGAAAATAATTGTCCTAAGTCCTTAACCTTAAGTCTTTAACCTAACATAAGTCCTTAACCTTCAGTATGTTTGTTCGATTAAAACTCTGGTGCAATTGCTCTGTTGGTGCAGTTCATTTGAATAAGGATCATCCGATCCCTGGAGCTTACCGAAAAAAGTGGAATGAGAACCACCTATTTTCCATCCCATAATATATGTCATGAAAGCCATAAAAGACAGAGTGAACACTACGTGAACCAGGACTAAATGTATCCTCTTTTTTTTGGTCCGGACCAAAGGAACCAAGAAAACTGAACACCAAGAAGCTGTAGCTGATTTATCCCTATTGGGACGAGTACAGTATGTGTGTGGTCTTTCTTTCCAGCATATATCCTCAACATTTGCTATATCACCACCTCAGAAAAGTGCTAAAATCACCCTTAAAAAATGTGGGACTTCAGTCCTGTGGCATGAACGATCTTTGCTGCCCGTTACATAGTATACGCTGCTGGAATTTAGAAAGAGTCACACTTTTAACAGTTCTTTCAGGTGTTGGTCAGGTTTAAACAAGGTAGTCATGGTTTGCTTAACCTCTTTTGCTTTTGATGTCAAGCCCGTGTTTGATTTCTTTAGAGAGAGCCCGAGCAGAAGCGTGGGAGCAGGAATGGTAATTAGCAAATCTCTTGTACGTAAATATAATTGTGTTAAAAGAGAACGCCCACCCCGTCATACTGCATGGAAAAAGCTTTGCAAACCAACAAGCTGGATCCAGGAAAGCAAATAAAGACTACAACCCTGTGTGAGAAAGATCTCCAACACCTATAGCTATCAATTGAGGAGGCCAGAATTTGGAATGAGACTCTGTTTTATATAATTTAAGAGGTCTTTCCCTTCAAAAAGCAGATTATAAAAAGTATTTTATAGCTGCTAGTAAAGAATAAATAGTCTTGCCCCATAAAACATAAAAACACATGAGAAATATAGAGCTATGATTGACCTTTGGACTGGATTTCAACAAAACTGGATTCTGGTGAACCTGTGTATGAGCTGCATATTTACTACATTATGTATGTGCAGTAATTCATTTGCATATCATAAATATACTGTATAGTGGTTTCAGAAAAAAACAAAATTAACACTTTCGTACACTTGCATATGATTATAATTGCTATTAGATATCAAAATATCAAACCAAGTGGCACAACAAACAAATTAGCTTTTCTCAGAACTATCTTTCAAACACAGAAAATATTTGAACAAAGAAAGTGTGCAAATAGTTATCTTAATTTTCAACCGTGCATGTGCTGTTTTATCATTGGAAAGTTAACAAACTTGAAAAGTATGTTTTGAGCTTTAATGTAAATGTGTGTTTAAATATAATTTAGTGATTATTTTATTGTTATTTAACATTTTAAAACATTGACTTCTTTTTAAAAAAAGTCATGACATAGATTTTTGTATTATTTTAATATGCTCCCTGAGGTTCACTTTTAATTTTTTTGCACACAAAAAAACAAATACATAGAAAACCATAATTTCTGGACAAAAGCATTATGAAATTATTTACTTACAGTTTGTGATGCAGCTGCTGTCAGGTCTAATAAAGTTGGCTGCTTAATCTTACAACAGAAGTTTCTTTGTGAATTATCCATTACACTGTGCCTCATTTACAAAACAATCTGTAGTCAAATGCTCAGAACAAACATATAATCCTAAAAAACAAAAAAACAAACGTCAGTCCTGCCGAGCCTGAGCTGCTTCACGTCAGTCCTGCCGTGCTTGAGCTGCTTCACGTCAGTCCTGCCGTGCTTGAGCTGCTTCACGTCAGTCCTGCCGTGCTTGAGCTGCTTCACGTCAGTCCTGCCGATCCAGAGACTGTTCACGTCACGTCTGCCGATCCAGAGACTGTTCACGTCACGCCTGCCGATCCAGAGACTGTTCACGTCCCGTCTGCCGATCCAGAGACTGTTCACGTCCCGTCTGCCGATCCAGAGACTGTTCACGTCACGTCTGCCGAGCCAGAGACTGTTCACGTCACGTCTGCCGATCCAGAGACTGTTCACGTCACTTCTGCCGATCCAGAGACTGTTCACGTCACTTCTGCCGATTCAGAGACTGTTCATGTCACGTCTGCCGATCCAGAGACTGTTCACGTCACTTCTGCCGATTCAGAGACTGTTCATGTCACGTCTGCCGATCCAGAGACTGTTCGCGTCATGCACGCCGTTGGCAGTAGGTCCCGCGAGAGGACCATGGAGGCCGCGCCGTCATGGTCTCCTGGACTGCCGTGGCCGCCCGAAGGGTCTTCTCCACCGTGGCCGCCCGAGGGGTCTTCTCCACCGTGGCCACCCGAAGGGTCGTCTCCACCGTGGCCGCCCGAAGGGTCTTCTCTACCGTGGCCGCCCGAGGGGTCTTGTCCACCGTGGCCGCCCGAGGGGTCTTCTCCACCGTGGCTGCCCGTCGGGTCGTCTCCGCCGTGGCCGCCCGAGGGGTCTTCTCCACCGTGGCCGCCCGAAGGGTCTTCTCCACCGTGGCCGCCCGAAGGGTCTTCTCCACCGTGGCCGCCCGAGGGGTCTTCTCCACCGTGGCCGCCCGAGGGGTCGTCTCCGCCTTGGGCGCCCGAGGGGTCTTCTCTTCCGTGGCCGCCCGAGGGGTCTTCTCCACCGTGGCCGCCCATAGGGTCTTCTCCACCATGGCCGCCCGTAGGGTCTTCTCCACCGTGGCCGCCCGAGGGGTCGTCTCCGCCGTGGCCGCCCGAGGGGTCTTCTCCACCGTGGCCGCCCGAGGGGTCTTCTCCACCGTGGCCGCCCGAGGGGTCTTCTCCACCGTGGCCGCCCGAGGGGTCTTCTCCACCGTGGCCGCCCGAGGGGTCTTCTCCACCGTGGCCGCCCGAGGGGTCTTCTCCACCGTGGCTGCCCAAGGGGTCTTCTCCACCGTGGCCGCCCGAGGGGTCTTCACCGCCGTGGCCGCCCGAGGGGTCGTCTCCGCCGTGGCCGCCCGAGGGGTCTTCTCCACCGTGGCCGCCCAAAGGGGTCTTCTCCGTCCTGGTCGCCTGCACGGCCTGCTTCGCCCTGGCCCCCTTAACTGTCGGATCCGCCCTGGCCCCCTGAACTGTCAGATCCGCCCTGGCCCCCTGAACTGTCAGATCCGCCCTGGCCCCCTGAACTGTCGGGTCCGCCCAAGCTCCACGGCCCAGGTCCACCCACACTCCTCAACCCTGGCCCGCCATTGCCATGTCCTGGTCCTATTCCCCTGCACGGGCCTGGCCCTCCATCCCTCCCCCAAGACCACCTCCGTTCCTCCACCCTCTTGAATTATTGTGTTTTTTCGTTGTGATGGGCGTCAGGAGCCGCCCATAGAGGGGGGGGGTTATGTCACGGTGTGGGTTTTGTGTCTTGTTCCTTGTTCTTGTCTGCCATGATCCTGCCATGTGTCTTGTCATTTGTTAATTGTTTCCTCAGTGTCCACAGGTGTTCCTTGTCTTGGTTATTAGTCTCCCCAGGTGTCTCGGCTTTACCACGCCCCCTTGTTATATTGTTTAGCTTGTTTGTCTTTGTATTTAAACCTCTGTGCTTCAGTTGTGGGTTGTCGGTCGTTGTTGCTTGTAGCTGTTTTCTTGTTCCGTGTTCCGAGTTCATGTTCTGTAGTTTTGCCCTGGATTACATGTTTGTTAATTAAATTAGTACTTGCATTTTGATTCTCTCCGCTTCATTCCTGCCTAATCGTTACAGACGCGATCTGGGATGGCATTAAAATAAACCATCCCCTTGTTTCTGATGCTGGGATCCTTCTGAAGTCTCTAAAGAGATGCAAACCAGCTGTTTGAACTGGACGCGAACGTTACTTGTATGACTCTTCCATTTGTCCTGTTGTCGACAGACTCAAGTGTGTAGAGTAAGTCAGAAACTGAACACACACCTCTATTCTGTATCAGTGTCGACAGCGTCAGTATGACTTCTGTTTGCTATTGACTCGACGCTCACGTCCAGTCAGTGTAGGCAAATGTCAGCCATTAAGCAACTGAACGGCAGTCATATGCAAATGTATTTGCCTGTGTGACATCACAGATCCCACAATATCCAAACAGCTGTTTTCGGAGCTTGATTAAATAAATGCCTTGTTTATAATGAGGATGATGACTTAAGCTCTGAAACTTGCAGGATGTTTAATTGGTACAGTACAAAGACCTCTTATATGTTAAAAGCAAATTTGATTTCTCTGTCAGATTCAAAATGTATTTATTACTTTTTAATTAATAAATTGATCATTATTGTAGATAATTAACTGTATAGTTTTACTATACTATAGTAAATTTACCCACTGTACCACAATTTTTCTGCTGTAAAGAGCATTATGGGATTTAAGGAAAATGCCTGGACGCAACCTACATTTGGTAGACCTACATCCCGTTACAGTGTAATAGTAATTAACTACATGTACTTACTATAGGGTTAGGTTCTGGTTTGGTTTTAGGTTAGTTGCATGTAATAATGCATAATTTATAGTTATTACTATAGTAACTACATGTAACATATCTAACAAGGACACATTAAAATAAAGTTTACCTTAAAATAAAGTTTTTATGCCTGTGCACAACGCTATAGATTTATTTATTTATTTATTTATTATCTAAACCTAAGTAAGTTAGTAAATGATTAAATTTGTCTAAAAATAAATACATTTATTTGTAACAATAAAAACCCAATAAATAAATAAAAATTTAGTGTGATTTGTGTTGTTCACATATTTAAGATGCAACGTATATGATGGAAAAAAAATCTGATATATTGGGCCATTTTTAGCTACAATGTCAACGTAGCCTGTTATACTAATTTTTGTATCATCTTGAGTTGAATTAAAGTTCACAGACACACAGCTGTTCGTCCACATTTGAAGCTTCCAAGTGTTTCCTAAAAGAACATTTTCGGAAACATTTCCTCTGCCCTAATGGCTGGGTGAAATATCAGACCGCAATTACAACTGTGACAACTGTCGGTGTACTGGAACTGTTGGAGCAAAGGAACTCAATTCACCATTTTGTGATTTACAAGGGATTACAAATTCAAAGTGCTTCCCGGAACATTCAACATCACAAAGTGTCCAAGTGTCCAATAACTTGTTTTTTAACAATTGTAAGACTTTGAAAAGACAGTCGTATTCACTACCTACACTGGGATTACAGGATCACACAAAGGCTAGACTGATATCTTGTTTTCCTCATCTTTTTCATCTCACTCAATTGCCAATCATGTGGTGCCAGTTTTTTTTTTAATTTGTGATTACTCAAATTAAATCATTTGGGTTAGCTTTTGGATTCATTTAGTACAGACGCAATGACGTAATCGAACACCTGTGGGCCGATCGGATTGCGTTAGATGCCACCAGTGACATCAAAAGAAATGAGATAAATCCAAAATGAAAGGCTTTTTATGCCTGTCGAAACAGTTCACCAAGGGTCCGCATCCTTCATCACCTTGAAGAGCTGACCTTTGGAGATGTCAGCGACTGCTCGACATTTGCATCGGTATTCAGACAATAGGCGCAGAGGCAGTCCACTTAGACACAGTTTCTCTGTATTTTATTTAACGCAGCCTTGAAAGGGCATGACTCAAGCTGTGGAGGAATTGAAAGCGTCAACGTTTGGTTTGGGTGGCACGGCTGCCGTTCTCCACTCCGGTTGTGGCAGTTGGGAGACTAACAATGTTATCCCAGCAGGCCATTGGTGGACACAGCACAAGAGAGAGCTCAGACAATAAAGCGCCCCCTCCCCAACGGTAGCGATCTATTATTCATGCACCTCCCCAATTCCACTGCTCAATTTCTCACGCTTTCTTGTACTTCTCACGCTTTCTTGTCTATCTGACAGAAGATAGAAATCCATACAGGTTTGGAATGACAGGAGGCTAAGTCGATGATGACAGAATATTTGTCCCTGTAATGGACATATTATGTGTAAACTAACAATACACCCTCACACTTCCCATGTTTATGTGAAACACGTTGTAATTACGGCTTGAGGAAATTACCGTTTTAGGAAACCAAGCGCTGACTCAGGTCATGCAAGGTAATGGTGATTTCCTTGGCTTTTCTACTGTACAACAGATGCCAGTGTGGGATCGAAGTTAATGGAAAGGTCACAACCAGCTATCTGGTATTTTGGAAATTCATCACATCTATGACTGAGTGGTTTCTCACTCCGACCCAAGAGCCTGCGAAATGACGTAGCTCCACATGACCTGCAGTTGTTTACTGGACTACTGCTTTAAAACTGTTTAGTCACTCGAATCTCATTGGTGCGATCGGTGCCAAAACAGGAAACAAAACAGTTTTTGAATTCACATCCCAAACTTGGAATGATGTTATGAGCTGAGGTTTGAATTTGGGCCAAAAACCGCTTTGCACAAGCCATGACCAATTGCGAGCAAAGATCAATCAACCCTCAAGAAAAGACTAGTCTTCGTTCTGGTTCAACAAAGCACGGACGAATGGGCTGCTAAATGTCTCTTGCTCACTAAAGATATATCAGTCTGCTTCTTTATAATTTTCTCTTTAACACCGAGAGACTTTAAGAGCTGTCAGCGGCAAACACTAAAGGTTCACCTTACTCATCGCGGGCAGCATCATTTTCCTTCCACCTTTAAACAGATGACATATACTTACCTTCTTCTCAGTTTATCTTATTATTGAACACTTTGTTTTAGTTTACTTGAAATTTCCTGGCAGGTGACAAGTTGAGTGCTTTGAGCTCTCCATTGAAAGGAGTTTAGTTTCCATTCAACTGTCAGGAGATTTGATTAAATCAGCTTTAGGGAGAAAGAATTTGGCAGCTTATGTACTCAAAGTTCTCCAACCATTTTATTTTTTCAAAGTGAATGAAAAAAAGTCAGTTCCATTTACTGTATGGGATCTGAACCCTACTATCCTTGAACTATTACAGCTACAAGAGCCATTTACAAATCCCACTAGGCACAATTTGTCCCCGAATGTAACTGAATGCCATAAATAAGTTAAACCAGCCTAAGGTGGTTCGCTGGCTTAAGCTAGTCTGACAAGTGCAAGAAAACTATCTAAAACATGGTATAACTAGTTTGGCCAGGTTGAAAGACCAGCATACCACCTTTCTTTTATCAAAATATAGCATAAAGTCAGAATTCATGGAAAACTACCATCTTGCAATTGTTAAATCACAGAACTTAAACATGATTAGACTTGTTAAAGACCGTTTTTGTGCGGTTTTGCCAAAAGTTTTAGTATAAAAATAATGCAAAAATTGCACAATGACACAAAAAACACTCTAAAGCAAATAAGATTTAGATTAATTAACTTTCTGTAGCTATAGCTTGGTACCAAAATCTAGTGCGCTGCCTAGACAACACTTTCAGATGGCGTTCAAACGTTTTACAAGGCAACATTACCTCATTTTGGCTGAAATCTAAAGCATTGAATGAAAAGGTATTCCCATAATGCTTTGCAGCAAGCAAAAAGATGGTGCGCGCCCTATTTCTGACACACTGGTGTATCGCGATATTAGCTTAGCAACATGCTAACATCAACTTCTACTGAAATTAATTGTCTCTGTGCGATTCATGTAAGAAGTGATACTGTACATATTTGTGTAAATAAATGTAGACCTATGTGGCCTATCTAATGTTTCAAACTGCAATTAAGAGTTTGTATTTCAGCTAGAATGTTGAATAAAAAGGTATTTGTTTACATCAACAGCAGACAGTAAGGGAGCTAACAAGGTTTGAGAGCAGAACATTTTAGAACATCATCTTAATTCAACGCATTCTCATCCCAAAGCGTAATATATTGACTCTTTTGCCAAAGCGTCTATATCCAACGCATATGGCACCCTTTAGCGTCAGTATAACACGCTTTGGTTTTGGGTAGGTTTAGGTCTGGGGTAGTGTTAGGGTTAGACCACTAGGAGGCGCCATATATCTGCGTCTCATATGACGCTAAAGGGTGCCATGTGCGTTGGATTTAGACGCTTTGGCAAAAGAGTCAGTATATTACGCCTTGGGATGAGAACGGGCTCCTTAATTATACTGCTCTGTAGTCTTAATTCAGACTTACAAAGTCTTGTTTTGTAAATATAAATCAAATGCCTTATAACAACAACATACAGTCATTAAATTATAGGCTTCTTATTATTGTACTAAAGGCAATTTTTGGTTGTTTCGGTTCTTTTCCTTTGGTAGCAGGGGGTCTCGGGTTTTTAACGGCCTTGCATGCATACAAATTACCAGAAAAGGTCCCTTACTACTTAGAGAAATAGGCAATTACTTTTAATGGAGCATAAACTGTTTGGAATAGGGTTCATTTGAGCAGGGCTGAAAAATGCTTCATTTGCCACCGTTTGCTGTGTCAGCATGAGCTGTTAGTGTTGGTGTCTTCAAAGTTAAAGGTTTTCCGTCTGTTTGATGAGGTCAGCTATTGTTAAAGTTAAAAATGACCAATTCAGTGCGCATTTGCACAAACAACAAATTGCATTCTCTGCTCAGCAATACAGACGTAATCAATCTTTGATGCAGCATGTTTTTGGTACATCTTACACCTATTGAACCAATTAGTTCAGGACTGCAAATCCTATTTCATTGGTTTCTTTGTAATAAATAGCTGGTGATGATCCTCATTTTTAAGTCGCATTTACCTTTGTCCACCGAATATTTGTCAGTTCGATATGAATCCATGCAATTTTGCAAAATTTAGATAGGTTTCGTAACGGGTTCAAGTTGGTAAAGTAAATTCATCCCGTTAACCAACAGAAAGCTGTTTGGTTTTGTTGCTCAGCCCTATTAGTTTGAACTTAAAGCTTATGCTAGTCCTACATCGCGTCAAGTGTTACTCTTTTGCCGTAAGTCGACTTGTGTAGGCCGTCTGCCAGAAGCTAGTTGTTTCAGTTTTAAATATGGATATTTTTCTTACACAAATGAATGGCTTTGCTTCAGAAGGCCTTTATTATCCCCCGAAGTCGTATGGATTACTTTTATGATGGATGGATGCACTTTTTCGGGCTTCAAAATATCAACCTCCATTCACTGCCATTATAAAGCTTGGAAGAGTCAGGATATTTTTTAATATAACTCCGATAATGTTCGTCTGAACGAAGAAAGTCATATACACCTTGGAAGGCGTGAGGGTGAGTAAATCATGGGGTGATTTTCATTTTTGGGTGAACTATCCCTTTAAATTCGCACATTTGGATGGAAACAAAGCTAATGACTTCATCTTAAAAATGACATGAATTCTTTTCTCCCGTAGGGGCCATTTACATGACACTGTTTTCAACTAAAAACGTACAACTTTTAACGTGTTCTGGCCGTTCATTTATACACGACAGCACAATTTTTGGGAGCCTGAAAACACAAACTTGGGTTTCAAAGTGCAAGTTTTTGAAAACAATACCGCTATCGTCTCTGTGTAAACTACAAAAAAACATGCACATGTGTATTACTTGTTCAGTCTATAGGCGCGCAGTGTTTCTTTACAAAGTGACATCGCCACCTATTGGCTTGGCATGAATAATGCAGCGTTTTTAGGCGTTTTCATGGATCTGTGTGAACGGGGATCATTTTGACAACGTTGTCGTCTGTAAATGCAAAAATGTAATCAGGTTGAATGGGTTTTCGACTACCTCTGGAAGTGGTAAAAAGTGGACAAGCTCAAAATGTTTTAGACCCCGTTTACACCTGTATTTAGCATCGTCCACTTGTGATCCGATCGACCAAAATGCTTCTAATACCAGGTGTAAACGGGGCCTAAGTAACTTTGCACCTACATGTCAAGTAACTCTCATTAGAGTATTAGTCGACTGTCTGCTTAATATCTGCTAACACTTTATTTTTATGCTCCCCAACAGACATTTTACTGCTAACTTTTTCAACTTATTCTGCTCACCCTACCAGTGCACTAATACTCAACTAATACTCTAATGAGAAGGTCAGTGGACATGTACGTAGTGTCAACTTATAGTCGACAGAATGTCTAAAGTGGACCATCAAAATGAATTGCAACCATCACTACTTGTTTCAGAGAACCTTCAAAAGTAACATTAATGTTTGAAGAATGATCAAATGAAATGTTCACTTAACCTTCACATAACCAAGATTTTTTTTTTTTTAATCTTAAAACTTTTAGAGAACATCCAGAAATAACGTTTTTATAACTTAATTGGGATGTTAGCAAAACATTCTTAGAACATATTTTTGTTAGTTGGGTTGGAGATTCGCAAGCTTTCATTCTTAGAAAATATTTTCCAGCAGCCATCAAACCGCTAATGTGATGCTAACCATGCTAACGCTACCCATGCTAACCAGCCAAACTGTGATCCCCATTTTACCAATGGCATACAACCAACCAAAGTAGTTCTTAAATGCGCATCCAAAGATGACAACACATCTGACTTATGCAAACAGTTAGTCTTTGTGTGGTTCACCTAATCTCATCTATCATGATGAAGATCAGAGACTAAGTGGCTCCGTGATCACGCTGCCAAACGGCATGTCACACCTTCTCCAGAGGCATCCTGTGCAAGTGTACATGCGTGACCTGCAGGAACCTGCACATCTGTTCATCCACGGGTACACTATGCAACCGCAATTATATCTACCAACCTCAAAATGTTTGCACATCGTGGAACATGTACAGCCAAATCCGTCCTGGATGATGAAAAATGCAACCCTCTAGAGATTCAAAACATTATATAACTTTTCGGAACTTGCTGGAATTGCAAATCTGTCTCTATAAAAGGAATAATTGACCCAAAAATAAAAATGCTGTTATTATTTAGCAGCTCTAATATGTCGCAACCGAACACGCCACTTTGAAGATGCAGAGAAAGAGAGACATTTAACTTAGAAACGTTTTTTAGCTTTTAGTATGAATATGTTAGCCTTACTGTTATCTATAAGCTGGTGTGCTCCAAAACAATGACAAAATTCACATTTAGGAGAGATAAGCATTCAAAACTTACAGTCTCTCACTTCCGCTAAAATGGATCACAGATTGTTATGACGTAACCACAGACTTCAGCTTGTCATCACATCTTCTGTCCAATCAAATGCTCTGTAGAATCTAAAGCTCCGCCCCCTCTGCTATAAACACCACCTGGCCAAAGCCACTGTTGGCACGTCACAATATGGGCTGTATATGTGTGTTCGGTTGCTCAAACGCTCGAGTTTTATTCCGTTTTCCAACTGTACCTTGGTTAGAATGGTTAGAATTTATTCCCACCTCTACTATTGAATCCAACGTGTCATCAGCGCTCGGATTCGCTTCCATGGGGCCGTCAAGAACCCATGGAAGCGTTTAGTTATAGCGTTTAGTTTCCCTGTGAGGGAAACTTAACGCTATTGGCTATTTGAAAAGGGGGAGGAGCTATTCAATATGTCCCGCCTCAGCTTCCTGTTTCAGTGGGAGTCACGTCAACACATCAAACAAAGCTACGCTTACCAAGGCACTTCAGTGGGCCTTTAAATTACAGTCTGTTTCTCATATAGCTTAAAGCTATTGTATAACTTCAGAAGAGACAAGTTGTAGAAACTACGGTATTTGTGACTTTGTTTTATGAACTCGGTAGATGTAGTCACTATGAACTGCTGTCGTACGTAAAAGATCGGTGTGAAGATTCTTCAAAATTTTCTTTCAAATTTTAATACATTTTCACTCTGAAATTGCTAATACACTTACAAGGAAACAGCAAGTGACATGTTAAATTAAAAGTGAAATGTTTAACTGAAATAGTATTTTCTTGTAAAACATACTCCTAAAATCTGATCACTTAGAATTTTTTTTAAAGTGTACGATTTTGGAACGACATAAGGGTGAGTAAATAATGACAGAGTTGTGTAAATGCCTGAACAGGTGTGATGCCACTTTGCAGGTCAATCGGCAGTTCGCATCACACTGGTTCCCTCGACAAAATCCCAATAGGATTTTTCCGTATGCTTTTGGATTATCACATAAAACAAGCTAAGTAATCAGCAAAAGTTTATAATACTTACACGTTTTGTCCGTCAAGACAATTTTCACACATGATCAACTTTTATGAATTTTGAAGCCTAATGTGCAGTCGCCAGAAGTAAAAAAGCTAAAGGCTATAAAGCAACTACACCACGGTCGCTCAACTTCAACGTCACCATCATTATACTTCTGGCAACTCTTTCACTTCAATCTAAAATCATTTTCCCAGAAAGTCTGAGTTAGAATAGTTTATAAGAGCTGATTATAAGCGGACTGAGTTTACCAGTTCAGTGCGATGACGTTTAATCTCCTCGACAGACTCTGTGGTCTCATTTGGACACTTGTTAGCAACAGCCTTTTTCAAGACACGTAACAGCTTCAAATCACGAGTGGGGAGATACTGATGTATTTTATGTTGTAGAATAAAACGTGAAAGTATCTTGAGCTTGTGTTCACCACAGACCTTACTTCAGCCATTTAACCAAAACCCCAATACAAAAAAACCCATTGACTTCAGGATTAATTTACGTCATAATGCTCCTCTCTATTGCTTAAAGGGATAGTTCACCCTAAAGTGGAAATGTAGTAATCATTTACTAACCCTGGTGAGTAAATTTAATGTATTTTTTAATGAAATCCTGACCTTGGCCGTTGGTCTTCTGTGTCCGCCTCTATAAGTTCACTCTGTGCTGGCCAAAAAAACACAAGTTGTGAGAAATCAAGATTAATATAAAAGCGACATAAACTCATGTGCCTTCTTCTCAGAGGTAAACATATCCGTTGTGTTTGTTGTCACAAGAAGTTATAGCGTTCACATCTGTCAACAGACAAACCGGTCCGGTGATATTTTACTCACTTTTTAGGGGGTTCTATGCTTTGTATTTCATGTTGACATGTTCATATTTATTAACCTTGAGTTCTCACAACTTGTGTGTTTTTCTGGGCGAGATGGAGGGAACTGCGGTGCTAACAGAGTCTCACGAACGATCTTGAAGGTCAAGAAAGCTTGATGCCTGTCGCTATTCATTCCCATTATATGGACGAGCGGGTAATTTTTTTTTAAATTTGTGGTCCGAAAAAGAAAGAAGGGCGTACGGCATTACAGTAGAACAAAACCAGTGTGAGTAAATGATGACTTAATTTTCATTACAGGGTGAACTATTCATTTAAATTAGCCATTATTCCTTTTTTTTTTTTCTATATCTATAAAACACCCTATCTTTATGGTCCCTGATCTGCTTCCGTTACACTCCAGGCTTCTCTACAGCCCAACTAAATAATGGATTGTGTTTGTGTGCGTTTCTGAAGTGAGTTCAATCCTCGGCACTTAACACTGCCCTCTCGTTTTCTCATGAAGAGCTCTAGTTCAGTAAAGCAAACCGAAGGGTAACTACTGTGAAAACATCTCTGGTTACCTCCATGTCTGTGGCTGTGTTCCTCACTGGTTTTTAAACGAAAGGGTTTGAAGTTCTGAATGAAAAATGACAATACACTGTGCACGACCCAAACGGACTGAGAGCGCATTCACTTGCAATTATAAACCACATGAGAATGTAAAAACAGGAAAAAGTGAGCAAAACTCCCTCAAGGGGCCAGCGCTGAAGAGGTAATATTCTATTTTCAGGGAGTATGTGGTCGAATCTGACATCGGTATTTATATTTTTTAGTCGTTAAAGGAGATTATAATTTGTTTCTGGAATAGAATTCACTTACCTACAGTAATAATGAGGCTGGTACTTTGCTGAGATATGACCACGTATTTATTTGGTTTGAAACAGGCTTTGTCTGTTTCCTGAAAATTAAGACACACACAATCCAAAGCATTTAGAAGTGGTATTTATTAAAGGTAGCTGTCTGGCAGAGCTTGATAAAGCGGACCGCACTTCTCCGACTCGTTTCAAGTCTCCCGGGGATGATTAGGAAATGAGCATGTACAATTAAAAAAAACGTGTTTTTTTACGGCAAAACAAAATTGTTGGAAAACTAGTGCGTTTGACAGCTCGTTTGGTGCTCAACTTAAAGCAAGGCCGCAGAATGCTTCGCCACACGCTGTACCAGAAGGAGAGCAGCAACAGGCGTACAAAAAGCCCACATACACACACTTTAAATCCCCCGGGAGATCTCGACAGTTTGAGTCCCATGAATTACATCTGAAAAGAAACAATTTGTTGAGGTTGTAAAAGTGTAGAAAGACAATTAAGAAACAGACAAGGTGATTGCAATGGGTTAATGGAATAATATTTGTAGCCATATGTACACAAGTGTGTGTGTGTGCCTACTTAACTATACTTTGGGGACAAATTTGTATCCAGAAGTAACCAAAACCTGACAAAATCTCCAAAAACCTCCCTTTAGGAACGTCCTCGTTTGCTAATCTGGTTTAAAAAAAAAAGAAAAAAAAGTTTTTTTTTTTAAAAATTAAAAATGCAGAAAGTTTTGTGTAATGGGCAGGTTTAGTGTAAAGGGAGAGAATATACAGTTTGTACAGTATAAAAACCATTACGTCTATGAAATGTCCCGATTTAGATAGCCAAGTAAACATCTGTGTGTGTGTGTGTGTGTGTGTGTGTGTGTGTGTGTGTGTGTGTGTGTGTGTGTGTGTGTGTGTGTGTGTGTGTGTGTGTGTGTGTGTGTGTGTGTGTGTGTGTGTGTGTGTGTGTGTGTGTGTGTGAAGATACATTTAGCTCACAAGACGAGGCGATATTTTAACACTATGTTTAAGAAATCTTCAATGGAAAAATTGGAATAATAGTCTTTTATTTGACTGAAAGTCACAAAATGCAAAACAAAGCTGGTGCAATATGTAATGTTTTAACTAATCTAGGGCTGTCACGAATGATTATTTTGGTAATCAAGTAATTGGTCGATTATTTAAAAAATGTATTGAGTAATCTGATTTTATTGTGGTAATATAAGTGAACAATAGCCTTTAAATTTACTTAACATACATATATCATAACAATGAGGCAATAATAATTGGTTCAAATAAAGAATCAAAAGTAAGTAATTGTATGGTTTTATTGAACAACACTGTTAAAATACATAATGTATTCATATCATATTGAGCCAAGGCAAGCATTAACAAAATCCCGGAATCCAAAGGTTTTCCCATTTCGATTTCAAATGGATTCACCGCATTGACCAACAGAAAGTTGCTTGGTTAAAAGTGACTTTTGTGTTCATTCATCACTACACTATTGACCATAGACAATGGACCTTTTTTTGTCTGTGATTGCACCTTGATTATTCAATTTTGTCTTGTACCGTATGTGTGCAACCATTAGGGAAACCCTAGCAACCACCTAGCAATGTCCTAACAAGTTTAGCAACCACATAATACCCAAAATCACCTTAAAAATTGCATAGCGTTACCCTAATGATCACCTTTGTTTGGTACACCCTAGCAACACCCTAACAGCCACATAGGACACTGTAGCAACCACTTATAACACCACCCTAACAAACACTCAGACTACCCTACCAATCACATAGTAATATGCTAAAAAAAGACCCAACACACCTCAGCAGCCACACTGTAAAACCATGGCAACCACTCACAGCACCTTAGCAACCACATCAGGAACATGCTAAAAATCACCCAGAATAACCTACAAAATCTTTAGAAAACACCAGCACCCCACAAAACTGCATAGCAATGTGCTTACAACCACCAACAACACCTAGCAAACCCCATAACAATGTGCTAATAACCACTCAGAACACTACTGGATAGTAACACCCTGACAATTACACACAACACCCTAGCAACCATTCAGCAACCGCATAACAATGCCCTGCCAACCACCAACAACACCCAAGCAAAAGCATAGCAACATGCTAGGAACCACTCAGGGTACACCTTAGCAACCGCATAGTGCCACCCTGACAATGACACACAACACCCTAGCAACCATTCAGCAACTGCATAACAATGCTCTGCCATTAACCACCAACAACCCCCAAGCAAAAGCACAGCAACATGCTAGGAACCACTCAGGGTACACCTTAGCAACCGCATAGTGCCACCCTGACAATGACACACAACACCCTAGCAACCATTCAGCAACTGCATAACAATGCTCTGCCATTAACCACCAACAACACCCAAGCAAAAGCACAGCAACATGCTAGGAACCACTCAGGGTACACCTTAGCAACCCCATAGTGCCACCCTGACAATGACACACAACACCCTAGCAACCATTCAGAACAACCTAGCATAGCAATGACATTGCAGCCACAACCAAGCAACCACATAATCATGTGCTAATAACCATTCAGAACACCTTAGAAACGGGATAGTAACTCCCTTACAGTGACACAAAACACCCTAGCAACCATTCAGAACACCCTAGCAACTGCATAACAGTGACCTTGCAACCGCTCAGCACACCCTTGCATCACGGCGGTGAGTTTTCTGGGCATACGTCATCCACAAAACTTCTTCACACGGTTGCAGTGCAGCACTGCAGTAGTGCTAAACTATGATGTCGTAACGCACATCTCCAGAGCTATAAAAGCAACCGAGTGGGAATAATGGTCATGTAGGATAACAGTTTAAATCCTTCAGCAAAGCATCTTCCTCCCAATTTACTCCTTAAGGCCTTAATATCCGTGAAGATATCAGCTCAGTCAGTGGACTGAGACTTTATACGATGAGAGAAAAGACCATCAAGAGAAAACTGCATTCAATGGAGTCTTAATGCTGTAATAACACTGACTGTTGAGCAGGACCCTGTGCCGTGAGCCATATGGTGCTTTTCAGCTCTTTAGCTCTTGTAATATCAAACAGTTGCACTGACTTTCACCCAGTCATGTCATTTTATATAATACAGTAAGTTATATAAATACAGTATGACTTTACATTTTCATATTTAAACAAAAAAAAAATCAGTTTGAAAGGTAAATTCAGTCGTTATTCAACTTTCACATTCCATTTTCATGACTGGTGCGAGTTGCATGACGCATAGTTCATGTCACAAAATAGACTAAACTAGGTCTCGAGGCCTGTTAAGGCCATTAGACTGACGAATGACAAATGACAATCAAAATTAAGTTACTCAAAAAAATCCCTCTTATAAATGGACAAACCCGTTAGATGACTAGATGCTCCTAGTCGGGGAAATTACACCATGTTCGCTGGTGCTTTTTTGGTTTTATGTCTCATATCATCTCTATCCTGTTTATAGGCACCATTCTTTTAAAGTCATTTGCCAAACAAAAACAGCTTGACGCAAGGCAACACAACACATCCTGCCACACTGTTAAATGGTTTTTCCATTGGGCCCTCACATAAAGTCATGTCTGCCATCTTCTGGAGCACTGGAGCAAAAACTCTGGATCTCCACAATAAACCTCAGATGCTTCTCTAAGACAGCAATGAGATTAAATAAAGAACAAGTTAAGTTCGTTTCTACTCAGATGTTTCTCCCGAGACCCAACGAGAGTCTCTAGAGTTCCAGAAGAGATCTCAACAATGTCTCAACTGGTTAATCGAAACTCATTAAAAATAAAAGGTTCTTTATTGGCATCGATGGTTCCATGAAGAATCTTGGAATCTTTCCATTGCACAAAAGGTTCTTTATAGTGGAAAAAGATTCTTTGGATTATTAAAAAGATATTCACAGTAAGAAGAGAAAAAGTTTATTTTGAGAACTTTTAACTTGCGGGGAACCAAAAAATGGTTCTTCTAGTCACTTTTAGATGCTTTAATTTTAAGATCAAACATCAATCTAATTATATACATTCTTACTGTCCACCAACAACTGTCCTTTTTATTTCCCCAAGCAAGGAATTTAAGGAGACATATCTGAGACAAAGTTGGTTCTTGAAGAAATGAAGGAAAATTCAATCTTGAAAGGTATGAAAGGAGCTCATCTATAACCCGAATTTTCAAGCTTTTCAAGTACCAGCTCCATTCGTGTTGCATTCCTTTACTTTTCCTCAAATCTATTTATTTCTCCTTTAGGAACATCACAGGAACATTTCATGTTGGTTAGATCACGCTTTGGCTTTGTGGGTGGGAAACTTGGCGCAGCCTTCAAAAGAACTGCAGGCACAGTTGTGTCTCATTGAGAGTCACAAAAAGAGACCACAATTGTGTTGTCATGTCAGGAATATGGCAGCTAGCGCAGTTAAAGTGACATAATTGTTTAAATATTTGTCAGGATGCTAAACTGCATTTGAAATTCAGTGGCAGCAAAGGCATCATGTCCAACACGCTCATGGGAGTTTGAAACCATTTTACATTTTTGACCAATTGGAGGTGAATTGGTATGATGTCATTCGTCTGGTTTCGACCCACTGAGGGTTATGTTTAAGGGTGGGCAATCATGCTATCATCCTTTATTACATTATTTTTGTAAAAATAAAAATAAATAATCAATCTGAAATTGTAAATTAGTTACGTTTTTTCATGAGATCGGGTTGTCTGACATCACACCAATACATCAATCCAGGCAATCTTACGAACATGACATTGCCTGGAATAAAACTCTTCTTAATGGCTATTTTATACTTATTTTCTTACTTAAGAATATTATGTGTGCTTAAACTTTATTTCGATGGTCCACTTTAAACATTCTACTAACTATAAGTAACTTCTTCTGAATGTTCTTATCTTGAGACTGTTCTAAATGCGTCTTTTTTATTTTTAAGAATCTAATTAAAAATGATTGTAAATTCTTCCTAAAGTTAGGGTAACCTCGAATTTCCCAAAGGTAAGATTAATGAATTTATTGGGTTGTTTTAAAGTAATAGTAGGGAGGTTAAGCCCAAAAAATAGTCCTTTGACTTCAAGTCATGATGCAAAGGTCGCCTTTGGTATGGAAGTACCTTAGGGTCATACAAATAAATGTATCCTAAGACACAAGTGAGATCACACTTTCTATCAGAAATAAACATGTTTTTTTTTTTTTTCAAAATGGCCGCCAGTGCGCCGAAAATACACCAGAGCCCATATCTTTGCTTCTGTCTTCGCTATAATGACAAATTTGGTGTCAAAGTGTACATTTGTGGGGTCAAGGAATGCAATAAAATTGGTTTCAAGTTTAAAAAAATAATAATTTTCCCCATACCATGACAATTGGGGGTAAATATGCACATTTCACATAAAAATTGTGTCATCAGACTGACTTTACTTATCTTTTCGTTCAAAAACTTTAATTTTGTATTTAAGCAGTGCAGCAACTTCTGTACATTACATTTGTCCTAAGTAGCATGAGATTTCGACTAGTCATTAGACTATAGCAAATCAGGTCCTGCGACAACACATCCTATCTGCACCAGGAGCCGTAAATTCTCAGGGCCCTAACCGGGGGCCACGTCAGACTCGTTGTCAGATCCGAAGGGAGATGACTTGTGCTCTGAAAGGAGTGGCAAGTACTTTGGGGACATAACCATGTTTTGGTTTGAGGATGACCTTGGAGTCATTAGGCCCAAACTCAAGGCAAGACGCGCTAACAGAAAGTGTGTGTAAGTCACCCACCCGCTTGACTGAGGCGATAGCCACCAGAAAGGCGGTTTTCAATGAGAGATACTTAAGGTCCACAGACTGTAGAGGTTCGAAAGTATTAAGAATTACAACATAACGCTAGCTACATATCAAACATAATACTACTGGGGATGTGCACAAGTATTCTGAGGTTTTTATTTTTATAATCACGACAGCATCTTTTGGCATTAATTAGAAAGCACAAAAAGATGAAGCGCATATTAATGTAACGGACAATCTCCATCTTTGAGTCTGGATCTTTATAAATGACTGTACCTGGTGCATTAAAAAACGCGATGCAGAGTGCCAAACTCCCGTCAAACTAAATGGTGTGCGCACTTATTCAGATTATTACGGTTATTTGCAGGCAGTGCAAAAAAATTGGTGTTTTTCATTGAGTTGATCAACGAGTCTTCAGCATGAACCACCATACAATGTAATTTTGTCTTAAAGTCCACCTGTGGTGAAAATCAAGCTTTTAATGTTGTTTATGTGTCTATGTCGGGTTTTTAATTTGCTTTAAGACAAACCGTGTGTAAATTCATAAGTCGACAGCATTGCTGAGTATTTTCTCCTTAAAACTGCAGTGAACCAAAGACAGTCTCAAAAACACGGTTTGAAATCGCTGGTGTTTCTGACGTCACAAACGACCTTGTAACCAATCAGATCAACGTGTGATCGTCAACCAGTGGATCTCTGAGCTGAGTGAGTGAGTGGAGGCGGGGCTCATCTGCATATTCATAGTACAAATGAGGCAAGGGTGTCGAGTTACATTCAAGCTATTTTAAGACATGGAGAAAACGTTTAAATATGTAATTTTGGTGATCAAAAATTAGTTTTAAGGGATACAATTATTGAATACAGTGGCACTTTAAGAAAAAAAAGTTTAATATTTGAGAACTTTTTTCAAGTGGAATTTGTCAAGGATTGCTCTCACGAACATTCTAACTTCTTTGAATTTATCTTCTGAAATAAAGTTCATTCTTAAGAAAAAAAATTGTGAATTCGGCCCCAGAATTCAATTTGGACCTCAGGTAAATGGTGCACACTGATTTTGGGCTGTCCCAGACGAAAGATGACCAATCGTGGCTCCTAAACGGTGGTCTTAAGTCGTACAGTGAGAGAGGCTCAAAGACGGCCGTTGTCACGGTCTTGCGACCAAAGATAGCCTCCAAAAATATTCTGAGAGTGTCCGAAATTTAGCATGATCATCTCACAGTGTGTTTGCTGCTACGCACTATCTCTACTGACTAGCCAATAAAACATGAAATGGTGTATTGGCATATTGATCTCTGAGACATGAAATGGCGTATTCATCAACGCAACATGGTGCGAAAACTTAAAACTTACCTTAAGCTGCATTTGCAAATTTGCCTTGCCAAGTTGGCCTCTTTTCCCTAGCATTAACCTCTTCCATATTCTCCTCTTTCGCTTCCTCCTCTTTTTTTCAGCGCGCATAAAAACCACAATTGCCAAAGTGCAATTATTTTGCTCTATTTGTTCACCAATAGCTCATGCTGAAGACGTTTTACTCTTCTATAGTAACTTGAGTCGTAGTCTACGATTCAACAGGCGTCATCATCGTACAGTCTACGTGTCGTACCCGAGTCGTATAGTGTGATTTGTAATGATCTTATAGGATTGCCGAAATTGCACAGTCTGTAACAGGCATACTATTACTACAAACATACTATTGAAATAAAGTGGAAACTAACTTTTAAGATTAGTCTAAGCAGTTTATGCAACGCTGTTCCTAAAAAAATACCAGCCGGTCGCCCAAATAAAACCTCGATCTTTACATAACAGGGGACCGATTCCATGTCTTGAACCTCCCAGCAGATTTTGTTAAAACACACTGTTAACAATTTATTGTAATTTTACAGGAAATTCCTGGCAACTAATTGCAGTAAATTTACAGCAAGTAATATACAGGATTTTTACTGTTTACTGTTACAATAAAGTACTGTATTAATACAGCAGTGCTACTGTGATTATAGTAGCATTATTACAGTAAAATGATGTAATTTATTACAATTTACTGTATATTTACTAAGTTGCCAGGAATTCCCTGTGATTTCACAGGACAGAATTACAATTTAATATTGTAATTCAATATACTGTTATCCTGTTATTTGTGAATATTACAATAAAATGCTGTAATTTTCCGTATTAGCCAATTGAAAAATTTACCATTGTACAATTTTTGGCACCATTATGGTGAACAGTGTTGCCTTTAGTTGGGCAATTTGACTAGACTTCTTATGTGAATTTATGGTCTTTGTAAAAGTAATACATCATTTGTTGCAAAGAAAGTCAGAAACAAAAGTGGTCTGGTGATAGGCGTATAGTTTACAACATAATAAAGTACAAAAAACAGCCGAAAGTGGTTATTTGTTATTAATAGATTTTTTTTCAACAACATACATTATTTTATACAGATCAGACATCAAGCTGATATTTTTTCTAAAATTGGGAATGTAATCTTTGGACACACACACAGACATCAAGAATCTACATATGAATCTCAACAATGGTGACATGCTTTATGCCGCAATGCATTCTGGGAGGCTACACAGTTTAAAACTCCCAGCATGCATTGCAGCATGAAGCATGTCACCATTGTTGAGATTCATATGCTGATTCTTGATTTCTGTTTGTTTCTAAAAATTTCAAAAAATGTATACAAAAATTCAGAATGTCTGCCCTGTGTCAAGTAAGGTCAAAGTTATTTATTAATAACAAATTACAACTTTTGGTCAGGGTCCAGGAGAAGATTAGTGAATCATTCTACTTTTTGATAATGAAAACTATAACACCTGATCACCTTTGGTTTTGTTTTTCTATGTAACATATTATGTGCTTTGGTAAACACTGTTACAAAGACCAAAATGTACCTTAAAATGCTAAGAGTCAAACTGCCCAACTAAAGTAAACACTGATCACCATAATGGTGACCAAACATTTTAAACCTTCGACATCGAACCTCCGTTCATAGACTTATGACTGAAATAAAGTCAGTCTGGTTAGTAATAAGTGAAGCTGGTAATGCTGTTTGTGGAGTTGTTTAATCCTCCTCTGCTGAGATTTTCAGAGATTTAATGTCTTCTTTTTATCTTTATCTGATTTTAAGGCTGTGACTGGATATCCATTGACTTATAAAATTTCATGTTAATGTTTCATACCTGATTCTTCCTAAAATGTTTGATTCTGGTACCGTTGGCAGCCGCCGCGCAATTTCAAAATTCAAACAGCAGCGATCCCACAATGCTATGCGGTGGCTGTAAAATAATGCTTCTACAGTGTAGTTAAAATAAAATTACAGGACTGTCCATACATTTCCCATCATGCATTTGCATTTACAATAAAAACATGAATACAATATGTTGTTGTAAAATGTATTGTAAAAATTACATCAATTGCTAACAGTGATCTTTCTTGTATTTAATTCATTATCATATACAATGAAAGTGTCTTGCCAGTTGCCACAGTCTAAATTGGTAGGAAATGTCAAGCCTTTGTCGAGCCCCCTTTAGCTTCGTGTGTTTGAGGTGAACGATTCACTCCAGGATGCTCGCCGGAGACCGCTTCCATTGCGATCATATTTCAACAGCGGTTAAGGTTGAGAACGACGCCATTGCTCATTTCAGGTTGTACCCACGAAAAATGCAGCATTGGCTTTTCCTCTGAGGAGATAGCGTGCAGAGCGCTAGGCCCACAATATCAGTCTGTTCTCTGGTTAACATTGGGGTTTCATAGGCTGGTCTTGCTGTGGGATATACTAATGCTCTGTTAAAAGACAGAGGTAATGTACAGTTAATGCTCACGGATTAAGTCATTGAGTGTTTGACATTTCTGTCCCCGGAAACATCAAGAAGCCGACTGTGCCTTCAAAGTGCTAACAATGCAATCCCAGCACCCAGTGTGTTTAAGAAGCAGATTTATTTTTGGTTGTATATTGGACAAAGGTGTCGCTCCTTTTGTAACCTTAAAGACTTACTAGTGTTGGAGAAACTTCTTTGAATTATTCTTGCAGTTGGTGACAGAAGTGCAATTAGACACTGTTAAGGAAATATTCATTTTAAAATAAAGTTAAAAGCACTCGTGCCAAGTTCTTAGAAATGTAATCTGCTTTTGTGTGTGTGTGTTTCATGTGGTTTTTGCATCATGTGGTTCTTCGCGTCGTGCCTAACAACGCCCTTCAGCCGTGACTTATTCACGATACAGCACAGCCTCTCGTACCTTATTGCTTACACAACACCCCTAGCAACCACTCTTTTTACCAACGTAAACAGATCGAGTAAGTGAGTGAGTCTAGTAGGTCTACCCATAGATGTCCATAATAAAGGCTAGATGTCTCACGGCAGAGTCTCTATCGTCATCACCGGCGGCCATCTTGTCACTGGCAAGCTTTCTGGCGGGCTCTGTGGTACCTGATGTAAGATGAGTGATCAGCACGAACACAAATACTCTTATCTTGTTGAAATCTTGACGGATTTACATGCACCATTAAAACACAATGTTACGAGTGAGCGAGCTGCCTGTGACAAGATGGCCGCCAGGTGTGGACGTCGACCTCCATTGGCCAGCAGCGCGGACGAGACATCTAGCCTTTATTATGGATATCTGTGGGTCTACCTGCATTTACAGTAAAGCATATTCCTTCAGGTCAGTCCTATATTCGTTATAAAAAATCCGTTTGAATGTCCGCTGCGATATATTGTCCTTTTAACAGTTAAGGGGTTTACCCGTGCCCTGACACGCTAGTCATTTGTCAGTTGCGTCTTGCTTCTCAGTGTTCACAACAAGTTTGTCCTTTCAATATAAAAGTCTTCTCTACAGACTGACTCACTCATAAAGACAGTCTTTGTCTCCATCTAAATAATGTAACTTCTGCAGCTGTTCACGGTCACGCTCAGGGACTATTTTGTCCAGCGGAAGGAAGGCTTTTAGTGATTTTACTTCATAAAAGTTGCACTAATACATATTTCTGTCAATTACTGTCATAATTATGTTATGTTTGTGTTTTCTTTAGTTCCTGTTTCCTGTTATTAGCTGCTATGGTTACGGATTGATCAGTTCATAATGTTCATCTGTTTATCATCTAGTTTTCTTGTTGGTAGCTCCAGTGTTTAGTTTCTCCTGGCTGGTTCACACTGGCTTTTCTCCTGTTATTTCCTGTATTTTGATTTGGTAAATAATATAGATTCTGATATTTTCCCATTGTCTTCATCATGCTTTTCTGCAACCACAGCAACTTGTGACAATATATAATTTGCTGTTTTTATATTTTTGCATGTTGGTTGCACCATGACTCTGACAAAAAAAAAGTCAAATAAGAAGTAAAGATGTTTTGTTGAACTATGTTTTCCCCTAATAACAATAAGCGAGTATCTCCAACTATGTAATAATTGTCTTTATGATATTAGGACAGTTGTATCACCCTGACATTTTTGGTTCTATCCGCCCCAAAAATATCAAAATGAATTTGAATTCAGAAATTGTATTTGTATATTTATTGCTTATATTTATATTTAAAAAAAAAAATCTGCTTAATTTTGTCACTCAGTTTGAATGAACAGGAAACACTAAAGCACTTACAATGTCCAGTATGTGTACAAATGCTTCTGTTGATATGCATAACAATGTATTGAAAGCATGAGCTGAACTTCTGCTTTTTACATAAAGGATGTACTCTTTGGCAAAATAATATTTTACGCCAACATCTTCCTTCTTTAGAGTGTGCTTGCATCACAAATTCATGAGTAATTGACAAATATTTTGATCTTTGTGAAATACTGTAGACTTGCAGTCTGTGCAATTCAGTTACCTGTACATTTCATAATGGAGAGTTTTCTCATCAAATCTATTGTTAGACAATTGTCCTGATAGTACCTTAAGAAAAGAACAACTTTTTTCTTTTTCTTTTTTGTTCCGTGGGGCATATGAAACCTGTAAACATCTGTCAAACAGATTCTCTTGAATACAGAAGGTTGATTCTTTCGAACTCCTTAAGGTAATTACTATCAGTATAACACTTGCTCCAGCTACTTAGGAATCCAACGGTAGGCTAATATAATGGTGCAATCACAGCTTTCATGGGATGTGAAAGGTAATTAAGATGACAGATTGAACGGTTTTCCTTTCAGAGGATACCCGCTGCTAACTTGTCAATACCTGCGTATAGGCTGAGGATTGTCAGCGCCTGCGGGAGAGATAGACAACCAGTCTTACATGTGGAGATATTTGAGTTCTCTTTGGAAAATGTCTGGATTCAGAACTGATTCAGTTAGGGTTAAAAGTGTATGCTAACATGAGAAATGAATGTAATTGCAGGTAAAATGAAGATGTATTACAGTGGAAATTTATATTAAATGCAATTAGTAGATACAGTTAGATTGAAGTTACATCTTTATATCATTTCATAAACTATTGTCTTTGAAATATCATTAAAAGTGTAGGCTACTGCTACTGCCGAATGAACTGACAAGCATTAATGGTAAACGAAAATATACTTTAATGTCTATTGAAACTTGTATGACATGTATTTAAATTCCCCCTGTAGTTAATAATTTTGTCTCTGAAAATTGATCTTTGATCACCAAAATTACACATTTGAGTGTTTTTTCCTTCGTCCAATTCGTCATGCCTGAAAATATCTTGAATAACACCCTTGCCTCATATACGCGGTTCTATGAATATGCAAATGAGCCCCGCCTCCACTCACTCAGCTCAGAGATCCACTGGTTGACGATCACACCCAGAAAGCATCGTTATCCAACTATGATCACAATTTCCATTGAACTCTATTGGTAACGACAGAACTTGCGACCGTTGGCTTTGGGAAACACACCCCTGATTGGTTACAAGGTCGTTTGTGACGTCAGAAACACCAGCGATTTCAAACCGTGTTTTTGAGACTGTCTTTGGTTCACTGCAGTTTTAAGGAGAAAATACTCAGCAATGCTGTCGACTTATGAACTTACACATGGTGTGTCTTAAAGCATATTAAAAACACCACATAGACACCTAAACAACATTAAAAGCTTGATTTTCACCACAGGGGGACTTTCAAAATATTTGTAATTACACATGTGTAATGGTTTTCTTACATTTAAAATATAATAACTTTAACTGTAATATCGGGTAACACTATACAGTTAAACAGTCAATATGTAAGTATTTAAAATCTGCTATAGTCAACACATCAAAATAAGTGTACTTCTTATAAGTGTATTATTAAAACATATTGATTTAAGATGTCATTTAAAGTAAAACTTTTAATTTGCCAATTTGTCACAAAAAAAATCCCAAATGTGCAGAGCTGAACAGGAGCAGGCATGAGGATCACTGGACAGTCAGTTACAGTAAGTGTCCACTAGATGGCGCCACCACATCTCAAATAATTAATTCTTCCCCAGTCCGAGGAACTTCAGTGTTAACTCATGTTTCGTTTTGCTGAGATCTTGGTGTCAACTATTTGGGTGGCAGAAGCATTTCAACTCACATTTCTGTCATGCAACAAATAACAGTGGTGGCAGGAACTTGTTCACGTCTATCCTCTCTAGACGTTGTCTACTGGGATGATCTCATGAGGGGGTCTGTTCAGGAGCAGGTTTATAAAAGCGGTTTCCCAGAAATACATTTACTGTGTGATTTTGTCATTAACAGACTGGCGTCATGGCCTAATTTGGCACGGGATTACTTAACATGTACAACATCAAACCGCTCGCTATTACAACCTGAAACTCATCACTATAAAAAAAAGTTAAAAGGGACACGTGTGATGTAACTTCAGTGTGTGATGTCTTCAACTGTGCTCCTAAGGTACAATTAGAGGATGCTTGTGAGGAGCGGACATTTTACAGACATAGTGTCACTGTTTTGTTATATCTGTTAACTATTATTATTGTTAAAGGCTACCAGCTAAACTCATTAAACAGACTATAATCTGACGTACAAATGCAAATGCATTTCAACAACTATCACTACTACTACTACCACTATTACAATAATAATAATAATAATGTATAATAACAATAAAAAATAATATATATACCTAAATTATTTTATTATTTTAATTTTGTTTTAATTATAACTCTTGTTTTAAAAAAATGTTTAAATAATAATAATTATAAAATAATGTATTCTCAAAATTATTTAGATTATTTAATTATTTATTTTTTCATAAGTATTTTATTTTTAAATATTGTATAAATAACATTAAACATAAATAAAAAATATTCCGAAAATAGTTTTAATTGTTTACATTTATTTAAATTATTTAAATTATAGGTGCTATTTAAATAATAATAATAATAAATAATAATAATAAGGGTTCCCTTTCGAAAGAACTCTATGCCATGTCAGTTGCTGATGCCATCTAGACTAAAAACACATCTCTTTGACCTAGCATACACATAACACACTATAGACTCCTATAATTCAATGTTAGGCTGCATAGATTAGATCAGCCAGAACCGGGAACACTTCCCATAAATCCTGATGTACTCGTTACATCATAAGAAGAATGGCATCTACGCTAATATTAGTCTCTCTGTTTATCCCGAGGTTTACCGCAGTGCGCCGGATCCAGGCCGTATCCAGATCTGATGAAGGACCTGCGTCTGGACGCGACGACAACGCAGTCCTGAAGTGTCACTAGTCTCTCCCCCGTGAAGGCCACCTTCCCTTTACCTCTGTACAGATGAAGCGTTGTCAGGATAGTTCCGGTTCGCATGGCTACACCGAAACGATGCAAATTCTGTATTATAAATTTTAAGGCCAGTCAAGCAGTTTATTGAGGGTTGGTTTTTTAAGGAAGGATTACATGCCTGCGCACATCTATTCAAACGTGCATACCTGTGGAGTGGGCTCTTAATGTGTTATGTTGCGGGTCAATTTGACCCGTTTCGATTTTCAAGTTGTTGGAAATACTGGTTAACCTTTGTTTTTTTTCTTGATATTTTGTGACTTTTTGTCATTTATCATGATGAACATGCATGCAAAGTTTCAACATGCTGATGTGTTTTGACATATACAAACAAAATTACTGTTACGTTCGTGATGTTCGCGGGTCAATTTGACCCTCATAGGCAGCCATTCAAAAGCAACTGTACAGACACAAAATAAAAACATTTATTTTCTGTATGTCAGGGCACTTCAACTCCAGTTCTAACGTGCAAGTGCATCTAAAAGTGCTCTAACCCTAACCAAACACACTTGAAAAAGCTAAAATCACAGTGTTTAGAATTATTTGCAAATTACAGATGAAAATCTTTGTCAGACACAGATAGTAAAATAAGCTCTCATTTCAATATTCAACATATCTAAAATACCTAGCTTTTAACCAAAACTTTTATGTAGGATTTTCAAAGGCAGATTCACAGAGCCAAAAATAAATAAAAAACATTTATTTGATGTATGTTTTTGTTATGTTTGGTTTCTCACTTCCCAGTGAGTGAATAATGAAACTAGGAAAATAGGTCTTAGGAAACTAGGGAAAGTTAACTTAGGAAAATGAAAAATTTTCATTATACAGCCTTTTTTTTTTTTGGTTCAGTTACGATGTTCAAAGCATAAAATGTAAAAAAAAAATATATATATATATATATATATATGCAAAAAAATCAGTATACTGTTTATTTTCCAATTTTGTCAAAACAAAACTGTTTTAAAAAATGTTTTAAAAACATTTTCATAAATCATATTTTCAGATATAATGTTTTTGTAATGTTTGACAAATGCTGATATTAAAAGTTAACAGTTTGTATCTAAATCTTTGTTGTTTTTTATAGTGTGATTTTTGAGGAATTGTATTGAATCCAATTAGGGTCAATTTGACCCGGTCCATAAGGGGAGTACACAGAATTCGAACAGAACACAAGGGTTAATTTGTTTGTGAAGTTTGCGTATAGAGTGAACTTAAGAGTTTTCTGTTAAAACGGTGTCGTGTTAGCGGCCCCTAAGTTAATAACTAATGATCGTTGCAACAGAAGTGAATCAATCAATCTGATATTGATTCTGCATGTGTTTCTTGTCCTGCTCCAACCCACATTTTGAAACAGATTTCTAATGGTTGGCCTCCGTCACAGCTGGTTGCACCTGCTACTCTTCGATCTGTGCTGGTCTCCATAGCGCATAAAGGACGTCAGGGAGAGGTGAGAACCAAAGAACGCCTTCGTCATCTCTATTTGTGGCCAGAGACAGATGCTTAGGTTCATGATGCTACCATGTGTGTCTGCTCAATGACAAAACTGTCAAGTCACACTCTGCTCCTCTCCAGCCGGTGCCACTGCCAAATGGACCAAGGAATAAAGTGACTGTGGATGTAGTCAGGCCATACGACACTGCCGCATCTTTAATGAGGACTCCTTTACACTGTCACGACTGATTCTGTGGTTTCATTTCTGTCATCAGTCTTCAGCCGCCATTGAAATCCATTGACTACAGTTACAGATAACGGTGTTTAGTATACGTCTGCTGCTGTTACTGCTTTCTGGAAGGAAGGAATATTCATCACCATCATTCCTCTCTCTGCTACCTGTCAGCTAATGGTGCTGTAGAGAGATTCTCTACAGAGAGTGTGCTCAAACACACTGTCCAAGCGGCCATCCAGCAACATCAGCCATGGAAACCAGTGGTAACTGACTTCTTTCAGGTGTACCGTGCCACTCCACATGCTGCAAACTGGTACTTCACCCTTTAAGCTCCTCTATGGCAGGCAGATTCGCACAAGGCTATTTTGCCATCTGCTCCGTGAACCCGCCAACTGACATGACTGTTCGCTGATGGGTTACGCGGCTGTAACACAAAATGAAAAAGTACACTGATGCTAAGCAGGGGGGTAAAGTGAGGGTACGGAGCCCCTTGCATGTTCCTAAGGGACACAGAAAGTTTACTGATCCTCTCACGGTTGCCAAAAGACTTGGGGTGGGTACACACATTCTTAGTGATGGAAAGACATGCAAGTCTTCCCATCTCACTGCATTTCCATGCACACCAACAACTCCGGCTGAGATCACTGCTCACTACACACACACTCATACCACTAGACCTAAACATGATGTTCGGAAGCCTAGATGGTTGAAGGACTATGTTACTTAGATCTGATGTTATATTCTGTTTTTTAAAAAGGGGAAAAATGTTGTGTTCATGCTTGAATTGTATTGTTGACTGCTGAGTATGCTACTCCTGTCTCGTGTGCTTGATTGCTGATTACTAACTCCTGAAAGATACTACACAGTTGCTATGGTGTTGTGAGTGGTTTCCAAGGTTTGGATGTGCAGTTGCCGCTGTGTTGTGGTTAGTTTCCAAGACATTGCTATGCCGTTATTAAGGTGTTTTGAGAGGTTTCCCAGACAGCAACATAGTGCCGCCCCTATGGAGCGAAATATGTGCTATAATTAAACCGACAAATCCAGCATTTCGCAAACAAACTCGATCTGCTTTGCAAAGGAAAAATCAACTCGCAAACAAACAGAAAGCAATTTGCAAAAACAAAGGTCAATTTGAGCGAAAATGCAGTGGAATAACCAATATTGTGTTTTAGAAATATAAATAATTGAGCCGAGATAATAGGCTATTTCACAAACCATCCTACCAATTGCATGTAACCTTTGAACAAATACCAAATCTAGTGCATACAAATGCATATCTATCTGTTACGACTGTGAGATCTTTCGGCTCGATTTTCTCACAAATGTGTCCAGGCAGATTTTCTCACAAATGCAGTTGAGTAACTTCCTCTTCTAAAACAGCAGATGGCGCTTAAATATGGGATTAATTTAGCGCTAGTCTCCCGAGAGAAGCACTGATTTGAAACGTGCTTGCCTTTGCCTAAAGCTGAGGAAAAAGTTTCTGTCTTACTTTATTTATAATAAACATCTTGAGGTTTTCTTTTGCAAAATGTTTATTACAAGGCCACTGGGCCTTTAACATTGTTGAGGACAAAATGCCACATGAAAAAAATGTAATTAGATCTGTGAATTTGCTATTTTTGCAAATTGCTTTCTGTTTGTTTGCGAGTCGATTTTTCCTTTGCAAAGCAGATCGAGTTTGTTTGCAAGATGCTAGATTTGTTTGTTTAATTATGGCACATAATTCACTCCATACGCCCCAGATCCGGCCCATATCTGGTACACGTTGAATACACATGTACCAGATGTGGCCCAGATCTGGGCAGACACTATGTTGCTGTCTGGGATTATAGTGTGTTGCTGTTCAGTTGCTGGTGGGTTGTGGGCTGTTTCATGGGTGTTTCTGTGCAGTTGTTAGGGTGTTGTGAGTAGTTTCCAGGTAATTCCTTTGTGGTTGCTTTGAGGTTGCTCTGTGTTGTGGGTTCTAGGATGTTGCTATGCGGATGCAATGGTGGTGCCACGGCGATGCTATATGGTTGCCTAGATGTATCCGGTTTCTAGTGTGTTGCTATGCAGTTGCTATGGTGTTGTAAGTAGTTGCCAGGGCAATGCGGTTCTTCTGCTGTTTGGATAGTTACCAGGGAATTCCTGTGTGGTCGCTATGGTGTTCTGCGAGGTTTCTAGTGAGTTGTCAAGCGATTGCTAAAGAGTTGTCTTTTGCTGTGAAGTTTCTGTGGGGTTGTAAGTAGTTGCTAGTTGTAGCGTCTACTGTATAGCTACAGTATGAGGTTGTTCAGGTGTTGTAGGTATTTCCAGGATGTTTTTGTGTAATTGCTATGGTGCTGCTAGGGCGATACTATGTGGTTGATAAGATGTTCTGTGTGGTTTCTCTCGTGTTGCTAAAAAGTTGCCATGGTGTTGTGGGTGGTTGCTGTGGTGTTCCCTATGGTTGCTAAGGTGTAGTTTCCTATACATAGCTCTGATATTGCTAGGGTGTTATGGGTTTTCAGATCATTACTGTGTGACTGCTGGGTATTAATATGCAGTCTCTAAGGATTGTTTTCAACATGCTGCAATGCAATGCTATGGTGATGTGAATAGTTGCCATGGTGCATGACATTGCTATGTGGTTGATAAGGTCTTCTGAGTCATTTCTGTTCTGATGCTAAAGTGTTTCTATGGAGATATGTATGGTTGCCAAGGAGATACCCATTGCTATGTGGTTGCTAAGGTGGAATGGTTTCTTCTCTTA